>NC_030425.2:23750000-23900000 GCF_001660625.3 Ictalurus punctatus
AAAAAATATATATATATATATATATATATATATATATATATATATATATATATATATATATATATATATATATTTCAATTAAATATTATAAATATTAAATATTAAAAAATAGCGCTATAGTAGCCCCAGATATATGTGTAAATTTATTAAGTCTTTTTTAATTCGCTTCCAATTATGCAATTTTGCATATCCTCAGGAATTTGTCAGCTAAGTAGGTATTATGAGTTCAAAAGTCATCAAAATTTTATTGTCTTAAAAAGATGAGTTTGGGGGGAAAATGTCTTAACTACGCAGTTTATAAAAAAAATGTCTCAGTTACAAAAATATGATTATCACAAAACTTGTGGTTTATACTAAAAGCAATATGGTAGTCCTTGAAAACACTAATACACAGTAGTATTACAAAAAGCAGCGATCCTCAGATGGCTGTATAATATGCTAACAGTGTGAATTTATCCATCAGCATATTCTTTACATTTGACTCCCATTATTCGGAAAACCAGGTCATCTTGGTTTCTTTAACACCCCACTGCACTGAATTCAACAACAGCTCATCATTACAGAGTGTTCAAAGTATTACACGCTCATTTTCCCATTTTTTGTATTTCTTTGTATTAAATGGATGGACACAGAATATTCCATTTGCGGCATTAATGGCCACTAGGTGGCACCATAATGAAGACCCATTTAAATTTAAAACTCATTTCAGAGTGGACGTTGCACGCCGGGTGCGGTGGCGCGCGCCTGTAATCCACGTCGCTGGGAGGCTGAGGCTGGTGGAGCTCTTGAGCTCGGGGGTTCTACACTACCGTGGGCTTTGTTGATCGGGTGTCCGCACTAAGATCGGTGTCGATATGGTGTTCCTAAGGGAGCTCGGGAATACCAGGTCGTCTAAGGAGGGGTGGACCGGCCCAGGTCGGGAACGAAGCAGGTCAAAGCCCCCGTACCGATCAGTAGTGGGATAGCACCTGTGAATAGACGCGGTAGTGCAGCCTGGGTGATACGATGTGACCCAGTCTTTTATATTATACACCTATGGTGTTTAATATCCACTGCTTCTACGTCCTCAGAAGCAGCTGGAGAAGGACAGATCAAGTTCGAATCACAGTAAGATGGTGAAAGGTAGACTAATATTTATAATTATTTCTCACAGTAAGCAATGGAGATATTTAAAAAAAAAATAAAAAAAAAAAAAAAAATTTAGCAACATGATCCTGTGCATGGTAAAGACAGTTACTGATTTGTTCACTTGTTCAGAAAGACCAAATCATTCACAAACATTATAATTAGGTCATATCGCTAAGAAAAAATATCAAGAGATTGTCGAACCAATAACCAAATGTGTCTGGAATCGCACTCAGTGTGACATAAAAAGTCCAGCTTACACTTAGCCCACACTTTCATTCACTTACATTCCCTTACATTCATTCATTTCATTTCATATTTACATGAAGAGCACTAGAAAAAACAGAACAGTAAATTGTTACCTTGTTCTACCTTTGTAAACATTTCAAACTGAACCCAATACAGTAAAGTGGGGTCAGCTTCGAACCCACGACTTATGAGAAAGAAGCGTCCTAGGGCATCAACCCATTGCATTCAGTGTTGACTTTCTTCCAGATCCAACCATATACATCCAATACTTAATCGACTTCTTTATTTCATCAGTCATGTTTACCTTTGCATTAAATGGATGGCACAGAATATTCCATTTGCAGCATTAATGGCCACTAGGTGGCACCATAATGAAGACCCATTTAAATGTAAAACTCATTTCGGAGTAAACGCTGCATGCCGGTTGCGGTGGCGCGCGCCTGTAATCCACGTCACTGGGCGGCTGAGGCTGGTGGAGCTCTTGAGCTCAGGGGTTATGGACTACCGTGGGCTTTGTTGATCGGGTGTCCGCACTAAGATCGGTGTCGATATGGTGTTCCTAAGGAAGCTGTGGACTACCAGGTCGTCTAAGGAGGGGTGAACCGGCCCAGGTCGGGAACGGAGCAGGTCAAAGCCACCGTACCGATCAGTAGTGGGATAGCACCTGTGAATAGACGCGGTAGAGCAGCCTGGGTGATACGGTGTGACCCAGTCTTGTTATACAAAACTTTCATGATCAAAATTTTTGCTAGAACAATTTCATATGAACATCTAAAACGCCACATAACGTGAACATTCACATCCCCTTTAAGAGCAGACATTTTCAGTTGTTTTTTCTCGACAGTAATATACTGTACATGGAAAACGTGATCCAAATACATTAACTTCTTTTAAAAAGTCACTAGTATTTAATAAAGCACCTAATGAGAGACAAAGGGATGCTCATATTGATATTATCTGACTTAGTGAACAGTGAATCAGTGAAACGCAGTTTTTAAAAAAAAATGTCTCAGTTACAAAAATATGGTTATCACAAAACTTGTGGTTTATGCTAAAAGCAATATGGTAGACCTTGAAAACACTAATACACACACAGCAGTATTACAACAAGCAGCGAGCCTCAGATGGCTGTATAATATGCTAACAGTGTGACTTTATCCATCAGCATATTCTTTACATTTGACTCCCATTATTCGGAAAACCAGGTCATCTTGGTTTCTTTAACACCCCACTGCACTGAATTCAACAACAGCTCATCATTACAGAGTGTTTAAAGTATTAGACTCTCATTTTCCCATTTTTACAATGATTTCTATGCTATGAAGCTGGTAGGAAAGCGGGTTCGGATTGTTTTCATTAAAGGTGCTGAATCAACCAGCAAAGACTTGTCTAATCGAAACACATACTGATCAAATGTATCTCACATGGTTGTTGCTAATGTGTGGTTAATTTTAAAATTATATAGTTAATCTCTTTAAAGTGCTGACGGTGTGAAACTATTGAGCGAATATAATATGAAATACAGTAGTGTTAAATATTAAATATAAACAACTGAGTACTCTACAAATGTTACTGTATAAATTGTATGTATGTAATACGATTCATATATTAGTGTGAGACACCAACAACCAATGATAATTTGCCAAATTTAAAATGCCTGATTCGAGGCGAGTCTAAGCAAATCTACAGTGAAATGAATTTTAATTTGCACAGAGGTTTATTATTCCCACTTATGAAGAAACATCTTAAGAATGACTTGAATAAGGTAGACTAGGAAAGTTATTCATCATGGTTCCACCAAAGTCACAATTAATGCTGTAAAAGCTGCAATTGTGATGATTGCACCTGAGACATTCTGGGTTCGTTCATTCAATGCAAGCAAATGCAAATAAAACAAAAATATTATAATTGTTTCGGGGTTTTTTTTTTCTTTCTTTTTTTTTTGCGCCCTGCGATGGATTGGCACTCTGTCCAAGGTGTACTCCGCCTTGTGCCCGATGCTCCCTGGGATAGGCTCCCGGTTCCCCACGACCCTGAAGGATAAGCGATATAGAAGATGGATGGAATTATTATGTTTTTAAATTAATTCTTTAATTTATTTATTTTATGTTTACATAGCCGATTTATATGCTCGGATCTTCTTCATTTCATTAGTTATGATTTATTTACCTTTGTATTAAATGGATGGACACGGAATATTCCATTTGCAGCATTAATGGCCACTAGGTGGCACCATAATGAAGACCCATTTAAATGTAAAACTCATTTCAGAGTGAATGCTGCACGCCGGGTGCGGTGGCGCGCGCCTGTAATCCACGTCACTGGGAGGCTGAGGCTGGTGGAGCTCTTGAGCTCGGGGGTTCTACACTACCGTGGGCTTTGTTGATCGGGTGTCCGCACTAAGGTCGGTGTCGATATGGTGTTCCTAAGGGAGCTCGGGAATACCAGGTCGTCTAAGGAGGGGTGAACCGGCCCAGGTCGGGAACGAAGCAGGTAAAAGCCCCCGTACCGATCAGTAGTGGGATAGCACCTGTGAATAGACGCGGTAGTGCAGCCTGGGTGATACGGTGTGACCCAGTCTTTTATATTATACACCTATTGTGTTTAATATCCACTGCTTCTACGTCCTCAGAAGCAGCTGGAGAAGGACAGATCAAGTTCGAATCACAGTAAAATGGTTAAAGTTAGACTACTATTTATAATTCTTTCTCACAGTAAGCAATGAAGTTATTTTAAAAAACATTAATGCATTAATCTCTAATATTATATGGACACAGTGTACACTGTAAAACATCTCTACAAATCAGTAATGCTCCCAGTCTACCTTATTCCCCTGATTCTTAAGTTGTTTCATAAACACACCATTTTATGCTCTCAAAATCCATCAGTTAAAAATTCAGCCAGCTGTTAGGTGTTTCATTCATCCATTCAGGCATACATTACATCCCTGTATTTTCCTCTCTGCCTTTACTGTATTTTAAGACTGTCCTAATTCATGAGTTCGGTTATGAGTATGCATGGAGATGATGGAATGATTTGGTGCTTGGTTCAACGCTTGTCATTAGCAACATGATCCTGTGCATGGCAAAGACAGATACTGATTTGTTCACCAATTGTTCAAAAAGACCAAATCATTCACAAGAAAAAAATGATTTACTCAAGGTGAAATATAGAGAGGAAACGTACTGAACTGGGAACTCTGTAACACAGAGAGGAATAAAAGGCACAGACATTTCATCTCAGTTAATAAACACAAACCCTTGTTAATGTCCCTAAGGAACATTAATTATGATATGTTTAACCTATATAAACTGACTAATAACAATAATCATTTACCAGCTGAATAACAAGCACTGTTATAATTCATTTTGATATAGCAGATATAAGTATTCAGTCTTTTATTTAATCAGCCTGTATGATGGCTAGGACGTATGGATCTTGCAGTAATAACAGCATAAACAGATGATTGACAGTCCAGCAGTTTTCCATGACACCAGCTGGGGTGAGTGAAAAGCAATGAGAACAGCAGCAAACATTCTATTCAATTTAACATTATTTATTTAGAACTTTTTAACAATCGACATTGTCCTAAAACAGCTTTAGAGGAATCTGAGGGTATATTTAAATCTCAAGTGAGCAAGCCAGAGGCTACAGTGGCATGGAAACTACCTGAGACTTCATGAGTACGAAATCTTGAGAGGAACCAGACTCAAAAGGGAATCCATCCTCTTCTAGGTGACACCCTAGGAAGACAATAAGTCATTAGTCAACACTACTGAGAATCTACAATACAAGCACCAGGGTTTCTTGTGATTGCAGAGAGGGTTTTTTAGCATCAAGTCTTGACTGTCCAAGTTATCCAATGCAAAAGGGTGAGATTTGGACATTTGGCAATTTTGCTAAGAACAATGTTTAGGTCCATCCACAGCAACCTGTTAGGAAAGAGCGAGAGAGTAAGAGAGGCACCCGGGATATAAAGGATCCACACAGTCAACAAACCTGAGTGAGAGGTGGGGGTGATGATGTTAAAAACATCCCAGTATACCAAACCTCTATGCTACTGAACCCCAAGGATCTGCACCTTTATTTAAGAGAAAACTATTTAAAGCACTAATCAGTCTCGCGCCACAGTACCTAAGCAAACGTTTGGTTTTCTATGATCCGCTACGCCTACTTAGATCAAAAGGTGCAGGCTATTTGTCGGTACCTCAAATAGTGAAGGCTACAGCAGGGGGAAGAGCTTTCTCTTATAGAGCCCCACAGTTATGGAACAGCCTTCCAATTAGTGTTCGGGACTCAGACACAGTCTCAGTGTTTAAGTATAGGCTAAAAATATATTTGTTTACTCAAGCTTACCATGAGTAGATTTTCCTTTATGCAAATTACAGTCTTACTTAACAATCTCTCCCTCTCTTTACCTCTCTCTCCCTCTCTCCTTCTGTCGAGCCAGACATGAATTTATGGAAATGTCAGTGATCCTGACCTTTTCTGCACTCCGGACCTGCCTAATCCGATCAGGTGCCCTACCTCTGGATGGAGCTCTCATCAACTGGAGGCTACAGTCTGGAGCTTGCTTAGGATGGTACCGCTTGAAGTACCATGAAATAGTTTTGGACCTCAATTCCACATGGACATTCTCACTGTGGTTGCTGGGACTACGGTTGCTGCTATGGTCTTGAGACTGCAATTACCACATGCAGTTTTGCACTCAGGTCTTCTTTGGTGAACAGTGGACTAGTTCAACAAAGACTTCATGTAAAACCATAACGAACTTTCTTTTCCTTTCACACTATCTGTTGTTACCCAGATGAGAATGGGTTCCCTTCTGAGTCTGGTTCCTCTCAAGGTTTCTTCCTCATATCATCTTAGGGAGTTTCCTCGCCACTGTCATCATCGGCTTGCTCATTAGGAATTAATCCACACACTTAAAATCTGTATTGTTGGAAATAAAATAGACATAAAATAAACACGAGGGAGACGTAGTATGAGTAGTATGTAATTTTATTGAGAAAACGGGTGGTAAAACGGGGTACGTCCTGGGGACATGTCAGCTGATGTGTATGGAGAGGAATATTCAGGACTGGCAGGTGTAAAAGAGGGAGAGAGGTCAGAGCCCGGGTCAGAGAAGGCCGTGTCATCATCAGTCTGATAGTTGGGGGAATGGACTGCAGGTAGAGAGAGGGTCTGTCTGTGTAGAGGCATCCACACACACATTTTCTGGGCAGATTCTATATCTGAGGGGTGGGGGGAACCCTGCATTCCCAGAGGGGGTGGAAAGAACTTCGATCAGCGTAGTGATGTCGGCGGTGAGATGCCCAAGCTGATGGCAAGTGTTCGGATCCAAGTCCAGCCCCTCCATTAAAGCAGATAAGGAAAACCGATATTCACCTAGGACACATAGGAGAGAATGAACTGTATTAGTTATGTGACACTGACAATTTAGATTTACACTTTGGATTTAACATTTAGATGTATTTTTATTATTTACACTGAAACCTAGAACTGCTATTTGATGTAATGGAGAAAAATGGGGGAGTACAGGCAAAGAAACACACAGAGGCAGAAGTCCAACAAACACACACACACACACACACACACACACACACACACACACACACACACACACACACACACACACAGAGAGAGAGAGAGAGAGGCCTGATGTATATGCAGAAAACAGAAATAAACTATTACAGGGTAATGTACATGCAAGCACTATAAGAAGAAATACAGAACAAACATAAAACAAACATAAAACTTACTCATAATGTAGAGATGGTGTGTTTGGGGGTGTGGAGAGTCCTTTCTCAATGAAGGTCCAGTCAGGAGTGACACAGACGAAGGTCAGGTTATTTTTTAAGAGTGAAACTAGACAAAATATAAGGGTATTGATATAAGAGCTGCAGCTGCGAGATAAGGGACTCTGGGAACGGCGAGGGCCTTGAGATGTTGATTAACATACATAATGGTGTTCTGGGAAGAGAGCTTCAGCTCTGTTTTTTTTTTTTAGATCACCCTTGGGACTTCTCAACTGTGTGGATCTCATGGAACAAATAAACTTGGACCCTTGCTTCTTCTCACTCACTGGTTCTTGGTGTCTTACTTTCTACCGCCATCTGGTTAATATATGTGAATATCTGTTTCTATGTTAAATATTAATTGTCTTTTGGTAATAGGCGAAAATTGACCCAACAGTATCCTGTGTTTACATATTTCTGTAAAGCTGCTTTGAAACAATGTCCATTGTAAAAAGTGCTATACAAATAAAATTGAATTGAATTGAATTGAATTGAATTGAATTGAATTAACAGAAAGATTGGCTAAACAAATCATTATTTTAAACCTAGACTTAAAGATTGAGACTTAAAGATTGTTTGAGTCCCAAACATTAATTTTTTCTTATAAGAGAAATCTGTGTCCACTGCTTTAGTATTCATTATTATACTACTAACAAGCCTGCAACTTTTGAATGAAGCAGGTGTGGTCAGATCATAATAGACCTAAAGGTAACTCAGGTAACGTGAGGCGAGACAATTCGGTGATTTATAGATCATTTGTAATATTTTATAATCAAAGCAAAATTTGCTGGGAATCAATGCAGTGATAGGGGTGATATGACCAAATCTTCTGGCTCTAGTAAGTACTCTTGAACTACTTTTTTCTGCATCATGTATTGACAAGGCCTTCACTAGTGGGGGGAAAAGTGGTGACAATTATAGGGGCCCCCACTAAATCCAGTAGTTATGCTATATAGGCCGGTACTCTATGAACAAATAAAATATACATTACAGCTTCAGCTTTTATGCTCTCCTCCCTACAAATGGTTTAGTCTAATGGTTATTAAGTGACAAACAGCAGAGGGACCCAATAAAATTTGAAGTCCCACCCCAGCTTGTGAACATCACCATTCGGAGTTGATACTGCTCTGAGAACAGTTAAAATTAGAAGGTTACAGTTGAAGAAGCTGAGGTTCTAGGTACCAGGATTGTAATGAATAGAAGGACAGGGAGGCCAGGAGTACTGCTGGATCCCAGTCTATCAAGAACTTCTTTAATAAGACAGGTTAGTGCACTGTAGGGATGTCAGTGTGATGGGATGTTGCACCCTGATCATTTCACTGCCCAATTGACACCTAATAAGACCTCCTTGCCATTGTCTCAGTACTGTACCATCGCACTGACCGAACGATTACGTGGTCAAAGTCCACATATTTTTGTGCTTTTATGTAAATAAAATTGGTTTGCATAACACACAGGGAAAAATGGATATGCGTGTCACAGGATTATAAACCTGTCAGCTGCTTATGTGATGTGTTTTAAGATAACAATGCTATCAAGAAAATACAGCTCACTTCTCTTGGATGGATACATTTATTAGCCTTATTTAATAATATATTATGCAGTAGCATATTATCTTCATCAAAAATGAAGACAATGGGTAATTTAAGTGGTTTTATTTTACATCGGAATGCATACTCTTAAATTTCTGAATGTTTACTTCAGTTGTTAGACACTACACGTATTATACACAAAGACGTATTATATTGCTGGTACTTAAAAAAATAGTTTTATTTGACTATTTTTGTAATTTTTGTCTTTTGTTATTATTTTATTAGTTTGTCTTGAATAAGTGCTTCAGGACTTTAAACAGTGTTTCATAAGATGTTATTAATGGCTTTATTTTGATGTGATATTTATAGAAACATTTAACTTTTGAAATAAGTGTTTATAACAACATTACCATGTTGTGTTACAAAGTGTCAAAGTGATATGATATTAAACTTTAATAAATAATATGTAGATGTGGGCCACTATGCCCGTAACTTATACCGTATGGTTCGAGGGCGGTGGGGCACACATCAGTATTTTTTCAGGGGCCCCAGAACTCCCTAGCTATGGCCCTTTGTATTGACACTTGTTTCTTATACATATCTTAGCGATATATCTGAGGTGAACAATGGCTATCTTAACATTAACATTAACATAACATTATCTACATGAGCTTTTAATGGTTCCACCATCTCTCAGGTTACAAGGAAGGCATGCATCAAGACTCTTCGAGCCCAAGACTCTCAATGACCACAAACACACCAGCAAATCGACATCTTAATGGCTAAAGATGAAACAAAATGGCCAAGTCAAAGTCCAGACCTCAACCCTATTGAGATGCTGTGGCTGGATCTAAAGATAGCTGTGCATGAAAGAATGTCGTCAAAAAATCAATGAACTGAAGCAATGTTGTAAAGAAGAGTGGGCCAACATTTTCTCCTAAATGATGTGAAACTGATAAACTTCTACAGAAAATGTTTACTTAAAGTTGTTGCTGCAAAAGGTGGTTCTGCATGTTTTTCCCAACTGCTATCTGAACATTGGTTTACTTTTTGAAGAAAAAAAAAAAGACTACATATTCACTTGCTTGCATGTTTTCTTGCTTATTTATTAATTCATTCATACAATCATTTATATGTTTGTTTGTTTATTCATTTATTTATTTGTTCATTTAATTGAGGGTGTAAAGGTGTTAAACCAGATCTTTGTTCACAGCAGGGATCTGCAGAATAAATAAAAAAACATGCAATTAGATATGAAAATAGACTAGAATCAAAGACAAATAGTTTTTTCACTATTTTATATTTTGGCCTTCATGTTATAAAGTGTTCTTAATATAATTACACAAGCACAGCAATCTCTGTTACATAACTCAATACTGATCCAGTACAATGCATGTGATCTAGACTATTGTTTTAGCTCATTATAATTAGGTCTATTCTCTTTTCACTGTCTAACCTTCACTTCTGTTCTGAGGTTCTGTAAACCATTCGTGGCTGAGGATTTCCTGGAATGTTGGTCGATAGCGAGGATGTCGCTCCAGACACCAAAATATCAGATCGCGGCAAGCTGTGTGTAATGATGAGAGAAACATTTTGATAGAAATTACTGTACAATTGAAAGCCTTTTTTTTTAAAATATCAATCGGTCTGTTTAATTCATTCTGTAATGCAGGTTTTCTAACTTTACAATGAAGATCAAAATGTGATGTGTTTACATTTTCTCACCTCTAGACAGGCCAGGAGTGAAGCGGATGTTCAGATCAACAATGTCGACCTCGTTCTGAAAGGGTAAGTCTCCACACACCAAGTGAAACAGAAGAACACCCAGACTCCAGATGGTAGCAGGACGTCCGAAATACTCACCCTCACAAACCCATTCAGGTGGGTAGAAAACTCTAGTTCCTGAATGAAAAAGAGAGAAAGAGCACCGTCAGGAATGTCGCAAAAATGGTTTTCCACTGCATTTTAAAATTCCGTAACATACCTATAAAGCACATACCTGTATAAATTACCTGTATAAATTATTATACCTGTATAAATTTTGTAGGGGGTGTTCTTCAGCAAATCTCCACAACCAAAGTCTATCAGCTTCACTTGCAGTGTGTCAGTGTTGATGAGAATGTTCTCTCCCTTGATGTCACGATGAAGAACTCCACAGTCACAGCAGTGACGAGCAGCCTGAACCACCTGATGCATGATTTTTTGAGCCAGTGGTTCTGACAGTCGACCTTTGTGACTTTGTGACTTTGTGAATTGACAGAGGTTCATGCAGGGGCTGGGTCGCTCCAGGATCAAGATGTAGCATTCTGACATCTCGAACCATTCAATCAGCTCCAGCACATTTTCACAATGAAATGGCTTGGATACCATTTCCATTAATGCTACTTCCAGAGGGAGGCTGCGTGTCTCTCCGGGCTGAAATAAAAACAGATATGGTTTGCCTGGGTCTGGAGTGAATATGTGTAAACTATGGTAAGCAGAGATGAAAAGGTTTGGCTTGATACTGACTATTTGATGTTAGGTTAAAAAAATCTGAATCTAAAACATGTTTGGGAGGTGAGTAGTTTATGATTATGTTAGCAGATATGACTAAATTTAAAAAAATATATATTTTTGGGATATGGCTTCTCTGCAGTATCTCAGAAGTAAATTAAGTTTACTTACAATGGTGATGACTGTTCCATGCCGACTCTTGTCCACATATTTAATGGCAACCTGTTTGCATATACAACACATCATTACATTCTTATATAAAACCTCAATAGAACATATACAGTCCGTAAGATGTAATACATTGTGTTGATTAGTGCAAATTAACTGTATATGTGCAGTCATATTACCTGTTTACCATCTGCCTTACGGACTCCTGCACAGACAGTCCCAAAGCCTCCTTCTCCCAGCAGCTCTCTCGTAGTGTACAGTGACTCAACCACCTCTGTTAAACAAACAGACAATCATTCAATTAAGTTACATTGAAATAAGAACCTCCATAGTTACTTTTTACTGAGTTATGAATTTGCTAGGTACACATTACTGTACATTCCTTGCTGTGTGAATAAGAAATGTTCAATATAGTTTTTGGGCAAATGGTCGATTCTAACATACCCCATGGTGTAATGTGGTGTTCCAGACATGGAAACTGGACAGCGAACATCTCACTATTCAAAAGGCCCCATTCTGAGTCCTTCGGCTTAAAGACTCTGTCTGTGTGCAGCTGACGAAGATTTAGCAGCCACTCAGGTGCTTCTCCCTTCCCTACATGTAGTCTCTCAGACAGCTACAAGACAGACAAGGACAGTAAATAGTGATAAAGACAATACTTTGCATTTAAAATCTTGAAACTATTCCAAAAATATTGATAATTGTATTTACCGCAATGGTCAGTTCCATTGTGGTCTTCGTGATTTCATAAGGGAACTTGGCAATTGCTGTAGCGATGGTCTTGCAGTACTCAATGGCTTGATCAAAGTGGCCAGACTCAGCTAGCCTGTTGGCGTGATAGAACTTGTAGATCTAAGACAAACAGAGTCATTCATTCTTAGTACCATGGTTCATACTTCAGTTTGACCGTTCAATATTAAAAAGAAAAAAAAGTCCAACCTGGAAGTTTGGCTGGGCGAACCCTGAGGTCAGGGAGCATACATATTCGTAGACCTCAGTTTGCTCAATAGCTTCTCTCAAGGCTGATTGGCTGACTGGCAAACTGATACAGTACAAAGAGAAACATGTCACAGTACCAATTCAGAAAAAAAAAATCATACACACACACACACACACACACACACACACACACACACACACGCACACACACACACACACACAAAATACCATTTACAGCCAATGAGATCAAAGCTGTATCCCTGACATATTTCCAGCTCCTCCAGTGCCACCACATAGCATATATGTGCTGCATAGGTCAGTCCTTCTGAGTCTGCAGATGAAAGACCAACATGCATGTAAGGATCTGGGTCAGTGAAACAGTCCAGAGTTAATGATATAGTTACAACATGTGAATTCCAAAATATACTGTTACTGTTACTGATCCATACCAAGCTTTTTCCCCATGTCAACCACAGCACTCAAGTGCTCCTCTTCTGAGTCAGCAGAGCACAAAAGTTGCGCCAGAGCGAGACACCAGCCATCCTGGTGCTTACCACCCCTTAACTGTAGCAGGAATTGTCACATTAGTAAAAAAAAATAATAATAAAATTTATGAAAAAGCAACAATGCACAAACAACACAAAAAAATACACAATACAATTACAATACACTTTACAGACAGATGGTGATGAAGTTTTGATACCTTTTCCCTCAGAAGTCCGTAGCCTTTAAAGAGGATTACAGCGACTTCAGCCAGCAGTACGTTCTATAAAAGAAACATATTTAACTTAAACATCTACTCTAGGTATTTTTCTTCATTCATGACATACAATTCAGAAATATTTTTGCTTTCGTGCAGATAAAATCTCTTGATACTTTAATCGTTAATAATTTTGCTTAAACAATCACCACATAAAGAACTACAACACATACTCCATTTTTACTGCAGAGCAGCTCCATAATACTCCAGAAGAAATATGCCTCCTTTTGTTCAGGTTTATCCACATGTTGGAGACACTCCTGGGACTTCCGCTGGATAAAATGAATTAGGTCCTCCATCTGCATCTTACTGCTGCAAGAGATGGATATGGATTACTGCACATACACTTTGACCACCTGATGATAAGTTTCAACACTTTCTGCTGAAACAGCCTTCATATTTAATGTCCAGTTTGTGTGTGGTACATAAGAGGAGAAAGAAGGACTCACCTCAGCAGAGGGCCAGGAAAAGAGATGTTCTCCTTATCAGGCACGTAGTTGTCATAACTTTGGAAGATGCCGCTATCCTCCGCTGGAGACAAAAGCTCAATTAGACTACAGAGTAAGAACATGACTCATATAAGCTATAGGTGTGTGTGTGTGTGTGTGTGTGTGTGGTGTCCTGCCTGGCCTGCAAGGATGAACGGGAGGTTCTCCTTCAGGATGGGGCATATGATCAGCAGGGCTGTTCAGCATTTTCCTGCTCACTATCCTCCTCTTGTTTTGGTGAAAACTATGGAACAAGAGAAATTTATATAGGCCTATGGTTATTAATGTATTTGTTTTTATATGGTTAAAGTTATGTTTCAATTATTTTGCCCGTCTCTTGACAAATTCGTATGATTGGTGTATGATATTCGCTTGTTATCTGCATAAATGGGAGAATTTCTCAGATTTAATCCCCACTCACCTGTGCACAGGATGTTCACCTGTCTCCATGATAAATAAATATTAGGGGGAATGAAAAACGGAAAACTGGAGGGTTTTTTTTTTTTTTTTTTTTTTTTCGCTTTGCACATTTTACTCACTAATAAATAGTCAAAGGGATAATCAGTAATGTAGGACTAATGTAACTTTATTTGTTAGTCATTTTCCTGACGGTTTTAGGCTTTAGGAAATAGATCAATATACAGTAGTCAGCAGTCATGCATCATATTTCCAGATACTATAATATCTCCTCTATGCTCAACTCGCATATAGTCTACATACCATTGAGGACGTATAGCTTCAGGTTTTCTGCTTATTAGAGATCACTTGGTCGATTTCTCTGTGTAAATCTCGGCCATTTAACTCCGAAGTGTGGAGAAGAAACAGAGAGAGCCTAAAAGACTCGGCGCGATGACGTAATAATTACGAACAGTTTCATAGTTCTATTGTTGTCATAGTTTCTAAACACACAGTTACACACCTTTCTGCATCGAATAAACTAACATGGACGCTGTTCATATATGAAGTTCAGTTTTTCTCAAATTTTTTCCAGTAAATCTCCCAGTGTACTGTGCATAACCCGTGCAGTATTCATGTATAAAGATGTTTATTCATGATGTGCAGACCTTTTTACAGAAACTAATCTCAAGCTGAAGGTTGCACACATTTACAAATCAAATCGTCAATCCAAATGAGACCTGACCTTGATGAACAACATTTAATGTAAACAAATAAATAAATGCAAATACAAAAAAATAAAAATAAAAAATAAAAAAAAAACAATAAGTGTGAGCTCAAACTCTCAACCAGAAAGTTGCATATTGAATTTAACTGAATTCAAACATATTTTTGCAACAATTTTTAAAACTGTTTTTCCAAATAAAGTGACGGTAGCCCGAGGAAAACCTGGTGAACAATAGTGAAATCCCAGAGCAGAATCCACAATTACATTTCATAGTTTACTGGAGTCTTCATTTTTAATTTTCTTCTTAACTAACTAGCTAGATATAGACTTTTTTTCACACTGTAGAGTTTTGACCAGTAATAGGCTATGGACATTTTAAATGTCCAACCCACATTTCCGCAAGCTGGAAGAAAATACATCTATTTCTAAATTAGGTATATACTTTATTATCATGACTGACTCTGTGCTCTGACCCCAGCTTCCGGACAGGCTGGGGTATGCGAAGAAATCTATTTCACTGTGCTCTACTGTATATGTGACCAATAAAGACTCATTATCATTATCATTATCAATACCTTATTATTTAATTTTAGCTTTAGTAACGAGCAATATTGTTACATCTCTCTCTCTCTCTCTCTCTCTCTCTCTCTGTGTGTGTGTGTGTGTGTGTGTTCTGTTCATTTATTACATGGCGAAGATGCCAACGTGCATGTAACACCAGTCCCATTCACAAAGCGTGAGCAATAAAATTACATCCTGGGACAACAGCTTTTGGTTTTGTAAAGATCACGAGAAAATAAAGTCGAGATCACGAGAAAAGAACAAAGAAAAAAAATGAATAATGCATGGCCGCATAGGGATTCCGTAGTGTAGTCCAGTCGTGTTTCTGTTACTACAGTGCACTGGACAGTAAATTGACAGCTCTATAAACATGCAGTTTGTGGCATGGTGGCATTGTGGTAGCACTTTGTTGTTGTTTTGTATGTTTAAAAAAAAAAAAAAAAGTCATTTTATATGTGTAATTCACAGTCTTAAACTTTTTATTTAACACTTTGCTAAATGTTTGATTTTTTTCTTTATTCTCTCGACCATATAAATCATATTACTTAAAAACTTAGCCTAAGTGAACGGCAGCTTAATTTACTTGTCATATTTGCCTTTTATATGGAATTAATGAACACAGAATATTCCAGGTGAAACCATCACAATTTAACAGCATTAATAGCCACTAGGTGGCACAGTGATGGGAGTTTAAAATAGTTTAAAACAGGACCTGTAATGCAGCCTGGCTGATCCGGTGTGACCAAATCTTTTATACAGGGAAGCTACTTTTTTAAAGAAATTTATTATTTACATGGACTGGACTATTTAGGCGAAGTTTGGCTAATGTATGTTATATTCAAGTTATATGTACTTTGAACTTTAAGTAGAGAAAACTTGGACATTTAAAATAAACTGAACTAACATAGGTTGTTCTAACACAGAATGACACTTTCTGATAAATGAATTGATTGTAGTTGTCAGCACTTGCTAGAAAGTAGAAGTAAAACAAACAAATACATGTAGTTTGTTTCAAACTCTTTGAAGTTAAAAGCACGAGTATTGTATGTCTAATGCACCAAATTAAAGTGTGTAATCTTGTAAGGACAGCTAATAAGGTTTCACAACATTTATGAAAAATATTACCAAAAGGCAGGGTACACCCTGGACAGGGTGCCAGTCCATCGCAGGGCACACAGTCACACACACATTCATGCCTACTATGCATGTCTTTGGACTGGGGGATTTGGGAGATTTGGGAGAAGAAAACATCACAATCAGGTTCCTGCAAACAAAAAAAATCTCAGTAAGAATCATTATATCCCTAACAGGAGGAAAAACATCACCTTGTGTAATGTAACTCAAATACCACAAAATACAAAATGATAAGATTACAAAGGAAAGAATAAGTGGGGGAGCTAACTGTGACAGAATTGGCATCAGAGCTGTATGTGGAAGCCCAGCCCTTCGCCACAGTTGGAGTCCGTAGAGTAGGCGGGGACTTCTGGATACAAATCATGCACAGCATGCACAGCATGTTTAATAGCAGTACATAAAGTTTAATCTCTGTAAATGAAGGTGTTACAACTCGCTATCCTTGGGATGGAAAGTTTTTTTTGTGTGCTGTGCCATATTTTGTGTGCAGGTCCGCACTCCCTCCCAGAGTTTCCAGCCTGCCCTAGCCTGCCTTGCTCAGGCCTCCCAGGTTGACATCACTGATTGAGGCCATATTTAAAGAGGAAGAGGAGTGAGAATGGTGTGATCTGTTGCTAGGAGAGTGTTTGGTTCGTGTTGCGTGCCCTTGTGGCTATAAAAATTCTGTATTCTGAATGCTGTTCTGGTTTTGACTCTTGCCTGGTTTTTGACTTTGAGTTTGGTTGTCCCTGTATCTGTTTGTGTATATTCTTCACCATTGTATATATGATTCACTTGGTTCACTGGCAGTAGGGGTGTGGCTGCCATTTCTTTTGGGAGAGGGTCCTTTTGTCTCTGTTTTTGGCTTAGGTAGTTAGGGGAATATCCTTCTATTTTCTTTGTTATTTTCCTTTTAGGTAAGCTAGCTACCTAACAAAAGAATCCTTTTGTTTATTATTTTGGCCTTGGCTCACCCTGAAGGTACGTCTGGTGTTTTGGTTCTTTGTATCGTTGTATGTATATAATTGTGTTACAATATACCAGAACTTTTTAACACAAACCTGGTTGTGTTGTTATTCCTGGCTTCCCTTATTTAAAGGTCAAATTCCATTGAATCTGCGAGTTGGTTACTCTGTGCAGCCTAACCTAGACTGGGCTGTAATAGAAGGATTTAACTCGTTGTTCTGGTGCATCATTTTCTATCTAAAAATCCACATTTCCCTCCAATAATATTGGCACCCTTGGTAAATATGAGCAAAGAAGGCTGTGAAAACTTGTTTATAATTTAAACAGTTGATCTTTTGTTTAAATTTTTTTTACAAAAATACTTTGTTCTCATGGATATCAAACAAAACATACATTTAAAAAAAATGTTAAATATAGGTGTGCAACAATTATTGGAACCCTTTTAGTCAATACTTTGTGCTACCTCAGTTTACCAGGATAACAGCTCTGAATCTTCTCCTATAATGCCTGATGAGGTTGGGGAATACATGGCAATTGATCTGAGACCATTCCTCCATACAGAATCTCTCCACATCCTTCAATTTTCGAGGTCCACACTTGAAATATAGACTCTCCTCTTTAGTTCACCCCACAGGTTTTCTATGGGTTTCAAGTCAGGCGACTGGGATGGCCATGGTAGGACCTTGAATTTGTAGTCAGTAAACCATTTATTGTGTCGATTCGGATGCATGTTTTGGATTATTGTCCTGCTGGAAGATCCAACCATGGCCCATTTTATGCTTTCTGACAGAGGCAGTCAAGTTTAACCGTGGGCATGAGGTACTTTTCCATAAGGCTACCTCTGTGTGCGCCAAAACCACCTCTGGTGTTTATTGCAAAAAAGCTCTATTTTGGTTTCATCTGACCATAGAACCTGATCCCGTTTAAAGTTCATGTAGTGTCTGGCAAATTGAAGACACTTGAGTTTGTTTTTGGATGAGAGAAGAGGCTTTTTTTTTTCTTGAAACCCTTCCAAACAACTTGTGATGTATAGTTGCAATCAAAATTATTCAACCCCTATTGCAAATCAGGTTTACTGTCAATTTTCAGACTTTCAGTTGTTTAAAATGAACAAATCAAACAAAAGCAATTGAAAAAGTTAAACACAACAAATGCTTCAAGTGGTTTCTCCAAATTCAACTGAAAATGCAATTTATAATGACTTCTCCAGTCTCAAAATAATTCAATCCTGGAATAGAATCCGTCACAAAACAGGTGTTGTCTCAAGCACACCTGATGCAACTAATCAAGGACTTCAGTAGTTGCACCAAGTGTGCTTGAGCTGGAACAATAATTTTGAAGCATGAATAATTGTGAGTGCAACTGTATAACGCCCACTTCTAATCAGGTTAATTTTAGATGTGGACTTACCTTAAAGGATTAGGCCTGGTTAATTCTAATTTCCAATACACACAAAATTTATTATGAAAAACATGGGTATTTTAATATCCATTGACTTCAGAGAACAGAAAATTGTTCATTTTGATAAACCCATTGCATTTCTTATTGTCTAGTTTGTAGTGTCAATGTCAGTCATCCAAGTTGTGTTTTCCTTGCTAAATCTTTTACATTAACAATCTAGACAACTTGATTTTGAAGTAAATCTTTAATACCTGTTTTTCATGATAAATGACATCTGTTAAAAAATTACACTAAATTATCAATTATGTATAACTGTTCATAATATTAAATGTGACCCCAGATCAGCATTAGCTAAATGTCTGTGAATTTGCATTAATGCTTAGCGTTAGCTATACTAATATTTAACAACTTGGCCATCTGACATTAGCATATAATACATTTACGTCAATCAAAATTTAGCAGGATTTGCAAGTATCATGCAACTAAAAGGCCAGACGATCAAACATTGTGCTGAGAGTTACTATTAATGTTAATGTAGTACACCAGAACTTTAGGTGAGCCATGGTGGATTTAAGGGAGAATAATAAAACGCTGTGCAAATCAAAATTCACATGATTGTAGATTTGCAGAGACCTCCTCGTTGAATTGTCTGCTGTGAAATTGTCAAGGAGAGTCATGTCAGGTTGGGGAAATAAACAATAATCACTTCTTTGGGGGGGGTTCCCCCAAAAAGAGAAGTAAATTTATGGGAATAGGCCTATTCGACACTTTTAAAAACGTCAGTATGTCCGTATCCACAAAGAAATTAGGCTAACTTTACACATTACAAAGCAGGAATGCATTAATATCGGCAATTATTAGACAGTACTGCGTAACTATAGTTAGTCTAGCTAATTGCAGAATGCTACCTTTCAGATCAGGTGGTGCAATATTAAAACTAAAAAAGATGCACAATAAAATATAAAATACAAACTCCTGGAAACTCACAACATTTATCAGACCTGGGAATCTTTCCAAATATTATTGCCCCAGACAATCCAAATAATCTTTAAAATGTTTTTCTTCCTTTGGCTATATGCAGCTGTTTTTTAAGCATTTATTGATTAGTATTTTTACTTTTAATTACATATTTACATACTTATTAATGAAAATGTTCAATTATAAAGCAAAGGACCCCATTTAGATGTGCAGCAGTACTGTCCCATGGTGTCCAGCAAACCTTGGAAAACGCCATGTCTAAAAGTTTGTGAACATTACACGTGTTTTTTTGTTTTGTTTTGCTTTGTTTTTTAACATTTTAACCCCTTTACTGTTATAAATACCTCCGATTTTCTGGAAAGGCTTTCCACTAGATTTTGGTGTGTTGTTGTGGGGAGTTGTCATCATTCAGCCACAAGAGCATTAGTGAGGTCAGGCAGTGATGTTGGGTGAGGAGGTCTGGGATCTAGACTGGGATCCAGCCTGTGTTCCAGTAGGGCTGAGGTCAGGGCTCTCTGCAGGACACTTGAGTTCTTCCACATCAACATTGATAAACCATGTCTTTATGGTGCTCACTTTATGCACAGGGACACTGTCATGCTGGAACAGGATTTGGCCACTTTGTTCGTGAAGGGAAATTACAACGCTACAGCCTACATAAACATTATATACAATTGTGTGATTTCAACTTTATGGCAACAGTTTGGAGAAGAACCACATATGGGTGTGATGGTCAGGTGTCCACAAATTTTTGGCCCATATAGTGTATTACAACCTCCTTATACAAGACCTATAATTAATTTGCTGAGGTACTGTAAAATATGAGTATTTGAATAAATTCTGCAAACATGTTATAATTTGTGAATGAAAAGACTGTTGCCGTAGCCCTGTTTTTTTGTGTGTGTGTGTGTGAGTGAGTGTGTGTCTGTCTGTTTAAAAAAATAAAAGTCCATTGTTTCCAGGGGCACAGTGGTAGGGTTCACAAAAATCTCTGGTCTAGATCACACCCACTTCTGGTTTAAATAAATCAAAATACAGAGAGAGCTCTGAATATTTGGAGCATAAACAGATACAAATAGTGGTATTGCGTTACACCCGTATCTTCAAGGCTTCAAACCAACAAAGACAGAGTTGGACCGTGCAACCTCGTGCCTCCTGTAGATCTGTTCTTTCTGCTTTGGGAGGTAGGTTAAAAACTAAATTCAGCAAATCCTCATTGCATAGAGAACTTATAAACCACAAAAAAAAACTACATGAGCTTCTAAATGTACCACTTTCATACATTTTAAACACTGGGTTTGGGGATGGGGGTGGGGAATCTGTTTAAAAATGTACAGTTTATTAAGGGTGTTTAATACAAAAATACAGAAACTCGAAAGTCAATTCATATGTTGACTGGCAGTCTCCCTCTTTAAAATGATCTGCTCCATGTCTAGTACACACTTGAAAATGATTTGAAATCAAAAGGAGACAAAAGACAGAAGATTAAGATGCAATCTCATGACATTTGAACCAAGAATTATCAGTAACACAGTTGTGTTTAACGCGTGGTGGAATTACACATCGATATTTTTAACCAGTTAAAAATACGATTCAACCAATTTACGTATCATAATTTAATTATTGCGTGTACTGATCATATCTGGAACAATGGGTAGATCATTACTTAACTCAAAGATTTTCCCTCATAAGTCAGATCTTTCTGAAGCCACATTGTAGACTATTTTCTCCAACTGATTACCAGTCAGTAATAGTATTTTTAGCTGTCTATATGGTTACAACTTTTCGTGAGCCGCAAGCTGTTGAATGTTGGGAACCACTGCAAAAACGCATGCTAGTCCCAATGTGTCCACTGGCTATTTTGACTTCGTGTCAGTCTTCTCGTTGGCTTTTTTCTGTTTCTGCTGCATTATCTCTGCATCCCTAAAATGAAAAGCATTTGTGTTAGATTTTGTTATTTAATATTGCTAATAGATGGCACTATCACATAATTATCACCATCACTGGGAAAAAGCTGAACAGGACATTACCTCTGCTTGCGAGCAGCAGCGGAAAGACCATCATCCTTCCTGCCCTTGCCATGCTCATTTTGCTTCTTGGCGTTCTTCTGGCGGGCAAGTTCACGCTGGTTTCCTCCTGCACAAGAAAGGTTCACATCCAACACCACCAATTAATTAGGATTTAGGTTTTACATCAATCTCCTAAGTTTTACACCAAACTCCAGTGCTGAAAAATACAGCTTGATCTGACCAGCTAACAGCATCCAAAACTCAGGCCGAGCTGGTCAAACCAGTAAACCGTCTCTACCAGGTAAGTGCTGGCAGATTTTAAGAAAAACAATTTTAATACAAAACACAACAGTAGAACTGGTAGAAAAAAATTACCTAAAATATTTATTGATCAATTTAGTTAAGTAATAATGAAGCTGGAAAATAACTTACCAGCTGTTAAAGATGGTCTACCAGTTTGACCAGCTCGGCTTGTGTTTTGGAAGCTGATAGCTGGTCAGACCAAACTGGATTTTTCAGCAGGGATACCGTTATGTAAACATAAATAGATACATTTATTTACATAGGTTAATAACTGAGCATTGTCAAAATGCTGAGGTCCTTTGAATTGTGCTTGATTCAAACTACGAGCTCATTCTTTTCATCAAATACGCTTTATCATGTCTGCAGGTTTATTAATTATATAAATATCACATGCCAACGTGGCAACATGAACTCCAAAAACAAAAGCACGTGTTTAATATTCAAATACACACAAAAACCAGGTCAAGACTACCAAGAAAATACAACACATCAATAGTTGTGCGATAATCAGTTCTTATGTCCAGCAAGAGAATAAATGATGAGTTCTTGTTGCGCTTTATTACTAGCTAGTACTCAGTGACGTTACAAGGAAACGCTAAGATGAAGTTATTTTGCCAAGATAACGTTATCAAAAACATTTGATCGGGATTAGTCGTTACTCGTGGCGCTTAATAAACAATCAACATGTTTATTTTGTATATTTGTAGTGTATTTATTAGCACAACAGTGATCACGTCGGCTAGCTAGTTAGCTTCAGCTACATTATCATTAGCTAGCGTGACTTCATAACGTTTCCGTATTTATATTAGGTACGTGCCGTGTATCTAATATAAATACTGAAAATATGCAAATATTTTTTGATCAAATATTATTCAACAAAATACCTACTGGTCATGTCTTTCGATGCTTTTTAAGTCCGGGCAAAGCGAAGCCTAACCCCTTCTTTTTTTTTCCCCCTGAAGCAACAGAGCGCTAATGGCGTTTCCTGGTTGACCGAGATGTGGCTGTTTGCCCCGCCTCCATGTTGTGGTGTGTGTTAGCCAATCATCTTACAGGAACTGCGCATGCGCTCCAAAGAGTAAGATGAAATAACATGGCTTCCCTTTCTATTTATAACATAAACAAACACCGGAAGTTCAGAAAGATATTCTCCATTCTTTGTATCATTTGTTTGCGTTAACTTTCTTAGTAAATCTACACACATTTTAGGTCAATAAACGTAAACGTATTATTATTATTATTATTATTATTATTATTATTATTATTATTATTATTATTATGCAGCATGAATCGATTTACAAACAGATGACCAAGTTCCGAGTAGCAAAAACAGGAAATAAGAATGACAGAGATACAATCTATAAAGGGGTGCTGGACATGAATATTGTTGCTCGTCCACAATGATATTACGCTGTTTGTTTGTGGCAGCAATCATCACGTGAATCATGACGTGCAGAGCACTTGGTTTCTTCAATCATGTAATGACCCTCCTGGCTGGATTTATTTAACAGGAGCTTAGAAATTTGGTTAAATTTATTTCAACAGGACCTAAAAGTATTCATCATCGCAGATTGTAATAGTAACTGATGACTCGCCCCCAAGTATTTCGAAAAAGAGTTACTCGCTCGTGCCATCTGGTGGTGAAAGGACGAAGTGCAGATAGTAATCCAACTGCGTGCTAATCCTAACCCTAAAATTTTAAACAATAAAAGGCAACTTCAACCAGTAAATAATTCTGCATAAATACCCATATCCATATATGATACTAATAGAATAGTTTGCATGTACTTATAGTGAACCTATTGACACATAAACATTAGTTCACATTTTAAGCCCGACCTAATTCATTGTCCGTTACTTCCTCTGCAAGGTTCATGTGGGTTTAACTGTAAAACTTGAGGGTTTGATTGTGCTGGTTGATTTTTGCCAGTGAGATTATTGATGCAAATTTCCTATACATAGATAAATGTATTTGTTGAAATGAGTTCTGTACAAAGGAAACCATTAATGAATTAATCCATCCATCCATCCATCCATCCACAGTGCCTGTCACTAGTGATGTTACAAACTCATAACAAGATTATTTTTGCTATAACTGTACATCACAAAGTGTTTTATTATGTTTTTGGACAGATGTAGTTCTACCTGATAGAGTGACAACTGAACTACACTACATATGCAAAAGTATGCGAACACCTCTTATAATTCATCATACTATGACATTTTAAAGAATCTTACTAAATATCAATTCCTTTATACAAAAAAAAAATACAAAAGCAGTTCAATCTGAGTAGCAGTTTACTAATATAACTGAAATATTGTTCAATTAAGAAGTGCCCCAAATTAAGAAAACTAATGTAAGTTTCTTTTAAACAAACCTGTTAGAACTTCTTTTCTCAGATTTCCCCACTTTATCATATTGTATACAGTGTAAATGTATGAAAGTATCATACAGTCATGTGAAAGAATAAGTACACCCCATGGAAATTGTTGGCTTTTTTACATATTTGCACAAGCAAACATTTGATCCTCTTTGAAAAAGTGCCTATTAATAAAGGTGATACACGCTATCAAATGGCACATAAAATTGACATTTTGTAGTAAATTTCACAGTTTAAAAAAGTGCTCTGGACAGATGAATCAGTGTAACAGCAGACATGTTTGGTGTAGACCAAAGACAGCTTTTTGTGAGAAGCACCTCATCCCAACTGTGAAGCACGGTGGTGGAAATGTTATGGTTTGGGGTTGCTTTGCTGCTTCAGGGACTGGACATCTTGCAATCATTGATTCAACCATGAATTCTGCATCTTCTCAAAGAGTGCTTGAAGATAATGTGAAGCCATCTGTCCAAAAGTTGAAGTTGACCCGAACATGGACCTTTCAACAGGATCATGATCCTAAACACACTAGCAAATCCACCAAGGAATGGCTCAAAAAGAAGAAATGGAGGGTTACAGAATGGCCTAGTCAAAGCCTGGATTTGAATCCCATTGAAATGTAGTGGGGGATTTGAAACAGGGTGTACATGGTGGCTCAATGGTTAAGGGTCTAGGTTACTGATCAGAAGGTCAGGGGGTCCAGCACTGCCTAGCTTGAGCAAGGCATTTAACCCTCTTTGCTCAAGCAGTGACCCTGTGCTCTGACTCAATCCCCCTAACAAGCTGGGATATGTGAAGACTTTTTTTTTTTTGCTGTAATGTGTATGTGACAAATAAAGTCTTCTTCAAGAAAACATTCAAATATCTTGCAACTGAAAAAATATTGCATGGACGAGTGGTCAAAAATTCCAGAAAGCCTGGTGGCCAATTATGTAAAACGCCTTCTGCTAAAAGGGTTATAATACTAACTTCTGAGGCCAAGGGTGTACTTACTTTTTCCATAAAAGAATGTCACAGCTATTAATATTTCTGTTGAGTAAAGATTAAAAATGCAAATTTTCTTGTGGTTTTATTCAAGCTTATCAGCTTCATTAATAGACTCTGTTTCAAAGACGATCAAATGTTTGCTTGTCCAAATATGTCAAAGCCAACAATTTCCATGGGGTGTGCTTATTTTTTTTTTTCAAATGACTGTATATGGAAACATAATCTATATTAAACCAATATATAAGGAACATGTTATTTAGGAATATGGTGAATATAAAATAGAAAATTCTGTATGATAAATAAATATAGATAAAATATCTGTTTATTACATTATTTTAATATTTCATTACCTTTTGCTATACCTCACAATATCATTTTGTTTTATAAATGGGCCAACATGCTGCTTTGGGCTACTTCAAGAGAATAGTGTGTACATTTTGTACAGTATATTCATTAAAGAGACAGATTTGTTTTTATTATAAAATCATTAGAAATGTACACTCAGTACAGGAAAACTGGTACACCTGCACATTCATGCAGTTATTCAATCAGCCAATCATGTGGCAGCAACACAGTGTATAAAATCATGCAGCTAAGAGGTGAAGCCTCAGATTACTGTTCCTGACTTAAAGCAGTGGAACTTGATGTGGCCTTCCCCTGTTGTAGCCTATCCTCCTCAAAGTTCGGCATGTTGTGTGTTCTAAGATGCTTTCTGTTCAACATTTTTTTTGAAAGAATGGTTATTTGAGTTACTGTAGCCTTGCTGTCAGCTTGGGTTGGATGTTTGTTTGTTTTTTGCACCACTGTGTGAAAAGTTTAGAGACTGTTGTGTGCAAAAACCCCAGGAGATCAGTGTTATCCCTCCATTCTGATATTTGATTTGAACATTAACTGAAGCTCTTGAACTCTTGATCTGTATGAAGCTCTTGATCTGTATGACTTGATGCATTGCACTGATTGCAGGTAATTGCACAAATGAATAGGTGTTCCTTTAGGTGCTATAGGTGTTTAATACACTTAAACAGGTGTTCCTATTAAAGTGGCTGGTGAGTGTATTCAGTATATGCCTAACCGAGGCTGAAATGTTTTAATGCATGTGATAATTGCTTGGTGTAATAACCAAGATAAGTTTGTAAGAAGGGCATGTGGGTAAAAATGTGGTACATATTTCATATAAAAAATTATTGTCATTTCTGGAAAAATGTCCTACTTAATTTCAGCACCATCCTTAGACAAATTACGAAAACACTTGGTGTGACACTTTACTTCATTCATTGATACAGTTCCATTGTCTGGTATATATCTGTAAATACATAGATATTCCAATAAACCAATAAATATTGCTCCAATAGGCTCAGCAACGTTCTAAACATGGAAGTACTATTTTCCTTTGACAAGGATGACATTGACTTGCAATATGCATCACTCTACAAAAAAACCTATAAAACATTTAAATAAAATGTCAAATGGTGCATAATTAAGGCAAGAGGGAAACCATGCCAGATAGATTTTTGTACAAACCACTCCTTTAAAAAAAAAATGATTTAAAGACTCTACATCACACATATTAACCCTTTGTTATTACCCTCAACAGAGAATATTGATATTAACGGCACATCACTGAAGAGCGAACTAATAATCACATAGGACGATGTCTGTTGGGCTCTCAAATCCATTTCCCAGTTTACCTCATGTCAGAATATCCCTGTGCATCTTATTATTCTATATATTATCCTGCATTAATTTAAAAAAAAAAAGAAAAAAAAAGAATATTTGTCTGCAGTGTCCGGTCACTTGTAATTGTATAATAGTGGTAAAAAAAAAAAAAAAAATACATGGGTACATGACATGGGTATAGGGTCCTGCACAGAGAAAAGGAAAAAAGAAGCAGATAAGACCTAGTGAAATTGAAAAAGGGATGGAAAAAGTGTTCCATCAGTCCACTTGATATCTAACTGCTGTGGAAAACACAGAAGAGGTGATGACCAAATTGATTAAGGACTAAAACATGTCTGGATGTACTGTTATAGGAGAATAATCAAAAACAGGGAGGTGTCAAACAGCCCAGCATGAAGTGGTGTTATTGTTGTTTATTGTTCTATAACAGCATGTCCAGAAGTGTTGTATTCCTCTTACAGTATACCACAGTGATTTGCCAACAATGACCATTTTTTAAAATTCATTAAGGAATGACACATGCGTTTTATCCATTTCTAGTTACATTAAATGTTGTGGAACATCTGCAAGACAAGTTAGTTCATGTATAGCAGCTATAAAAATCATTCCCTCAACAGCCTCGCAAGACCCCATCTATAAAGTCAAAGAAACATCTCCTAAAAAGAAAGCGTCACCATATTAGCAATTATACATTTTTCTTAGATTATGTAGATCGTCTGCCATACAAGTCCCTGTGAATAAGTTGTTTTATAGAAATAATAACATATTAGAACGAGTGCATTGATATAAACCTATCATTTGAATTATAGCCAGCACTAATGTCAGAGCTGCTTTTATAGAAAATTAATCTACACCTCCTGACCAATCAGAATTGAGAAGTCAACAGCACTGTGGTCTAATTGCTAACATTTTCTACATAGACCAAGGTAACACTAATGAGTAAAATTTTACAATAACGAGAAACAAAACATGTACACAGTCTTCGTGGCATGGCACTGGGGATGTCTGTGGCTTTGGCCTGGGTTTGATTGGAAAGTTCTGAGTACATGATGCCATAATAGAATACTGATAGAAAATGGAGAAGCCTGTCACACATTCCCAGTCTCTCATTTATTCATGAGCTAGCCTCCCATCCAGCGCAGCTTGTAGGCTAGCCAGCGTCTCAGCGGGCAAAAATATTCATTGTGGAATTGCTGAAACTCAGCTGTTTGTCGGATGTCCCTCAGAAAGGCCACATCAAGTTCAGACTCTGTCAGAGCAATGAGAAGCAGGAGGAGGGCCAGGAGCAGCGTGAGTGTGACCAAGAAGAGCCGTGCCAAACTTCCAATCACCTTACTTACTTGCTTTACCTCCATGCTACCAGTGGGTGTCTGGATTTTTCCCAGGTGATAGACTCTTTCTGTAAACTTAGCAACAACCAGCCTCCCACTTTTTGGAATAACTGCTTCTGTTTTTTTCTCCTCTTGGACACTCGGAGGGCTGTTCATGTGCTGACACAAGGCCTGGTCCAGTGAACAGTTGCTGGAGAAAGGTGTGGGTAACACACTGTCAGTGGGCTTATACAATTCCTCAGAAAATTCTGACGCCCCATTTCTACCCTCAGCACAATTGCTATGGGACCTCAGTAAGGAGTGGCCATGAGAAATGGACCGCACTGGAGTGGAGTGGCCACTGTCACGTAAAGACTCCAAACCTGGAAATGAACAAACAGTAACAAGGTTTACTTTTGAAATATTACTGAATTATGTTCATGTACTATACATAGAGATATACAAAATACATTGTTCAGAATGAACAGACAATGTGTTCTAAATAAAAACAAATATAGATACAAATAAGAGGCACACGATTTTTTGGGTTGTTTTTTTTTTTTTTTTTTTTTAAAGCTTTCCAGAATCTGGTTGAGATTTAAGGTGCGCATCAGGACCAAACAAAAAGTGGTGCAAGCAGGAGGTATTTACTTTCATCTACACCCAAATGAGTGGTCAGATAGGAAGCTTGTGGAACAAGATAGCACAGTTCTGATAGAATAGTTCTGAACACATACAGTGCTGTGAAAAAGTATTTTCCCCAAATCCTGATTTCTTCTGTTTTTATGTATATCTATAGTTTTAGATCAAACAAAATACAACATACAACAAAGTTTTATGAGTAAACACATAATACAGGTTTTATTTATTTTATTGAAGCAAAAAAAAAAAAAGTTATTCAACACCTATCACCAATGTGAAAAACTAGCTGTCCCCTTAAATTTAAAATCTGTTGTGCCACCTTTAGCAACCAAAAGCCCTGTTCACACCGAGGGCGATTTTCGCAGCATGAAAAAAGTTAAAAGTCAGTTTAACAACGCAATGGCTGTCAATGGGAGTGTTCACACACAGGCATAAAACGCGTGGCGCCAAAGCGTTAAATTTTTTTACGTTGGGGGGTTTGTTTTTTGGGGTGTTTTTGATGTGCTGCGTTAAAAACTGTCCAACCAATGAGATTTGCGCGTTTGTTCAAGTGCCCGGAGCTGCTGAAGTTACATAAAAGTACGACTTGATGGCGCTCAAGTACAAAACTGTCTTACCGACGACGAAGCCGTACATTTTAGTGAGAGTGCGTAAGTGACTTAGCCAAAATAAAACGCTCTCTGCTAATAAATCCTTCTGCCTACACACATAAACAAGGTGTCCTTTGAAAGAACCAGATTCAAAATTACACACTGAACACGATACAAGTGTATTTATTATGTTCTGGCAATTTTTTTGACGACACTGAAATGCAAGCATATATTCTTATATTATAAGTGATTCATTTAAATCTTTCAGTGTTGTTTTCTACACTAAATAGCATTGTTTGTTTCTTTGTCTCTTCCCTGCAAATGACAATCCGCTGATTGACAGCCCATTGTATTTATTTTGCACCTGGCATATATATGCATATAAGTATACTCGACCTCTTATTCAAATAGCTAAGTGCCCCATTACTGAGTCATGTATTATCATATTGACCATAAAAAAAGACTATTCATACTCAACATTTCATCAATCTGCAAGAACATTAACATTTTTGGGCACAACAACAGTGATGGGGCTTTCAAAACACTGCTTCTTGAAGCTTCGAAACCTTTATGAATCTTTTGTTTTGAATCAGTGGTTCGGCGCGTTATCAAATTGGGCAAGTCACGTGACTTCAGCAAACGAGGTTTCGTTACGTCATTACCGTTTCGAATTGTTTCGAAATTTCCAAGGTTCGCCGCTAGGGGGTGTTGATCTCCAGGTGAACCAATGAATCAGTGTTTAATATATCATTTAAACTGTTCTCCGTTCAGTTTTGAGTTATGTAGGTTTATAAACCTGAAATGATTCAATGGTGTTTGTACTGATCCATGGTCAGTGCTTGCCTCAGGATGCCTTTTTAATCATCTGACGTGAAATCCCACCAAATTTCCTGATACAAATAAAGAGGACATGGCCAGATGTTGTGGGTTATTACGTAGGCAGGAGAGAATTTGGACAGTTTTGCATTTATTGATCTTAATTTTTCATGAGTAAAATAATCTATAGTTATTCACAATGAGGAGCCCACAGGTTACAAAACTAAGCTCAGCTCAACTAAGACAGATGTTAAAAACTCAACACATTAAAAAAAGGCGCAACAATAATATATATATATATATATATATAAAATGAAATGGCTAGTCACACTTCACACAGGATTCAAACCCAAGACAGCAGCGTACCAATTGAGAACTCTAGCGGCTCCTCCACACACTTCCTTGCTTACCACAAACATAATTTTATATCTAATTCGTCTACGATTGTCTGACTTGTTGTCAAGGTTGTTTCAGATCAACACCTGTAAGTGACCACTAGGTGTCACCGTGGAGACAGGTGTCGGATTGTTTCGAAGCCTCGACACAATAGGGCACAATTGCTTCAACGGCTTCAGTGTTCCACAAAGCCTCAGTCTGCCCCCCACTAGGATTTAGCTTTAAAGAAGTATTTGTTGCAGTGCCCAAATCACCAAATACCTTACATTTCGCAAAAGTGCATACGTGCATTAGTCAGTTCGTAAAAAGTGTGTGAACGGCTTAAAGATGTAAATACTGGCTCTCTTCTTCTTCTCAGTGATAAGCAGGAGTCAGAAACAGAAAATTGTGCAGCACCAACTTGTGCCAACTGCTTCTCAATAAGCGCCATCTGCTGTCAGGGAGTGAATTTGCGCATTCATTCAGCGCATCGCCCTGTTTAATAGCTGGGTGTGAACACAAAAAAACGCAGTAAAAAACGGACCGGTGTGAACAGGCCCAAACACTTCCGATACCTGGAGATCAGTCTTTCACTTACTTCTAGAACTAGGACTTATTGCTATGATCACCATCTTGCTGCATAATCCAGTTGTGCTTAAGTTTCAACTTATGGACTGAAGAACAGACATTCTCTGTTAGTATTTTAGGGTAGAGAACAGAATTCATCTTTCACTCCATTAGTTTCCCAGCCGCAAAGCATCCCCACACCATCACACTTCCACCACCATGCCTGACCATAGGTATGTTGTTCTTTTTGTGGAATTCTGTACTTGGATTGTGTCAGATGTAACGGGACGCCTGTCTTCCAAACAGTTCCACTTTCGACTCATCAATCCACAGAACATTCTCCCAAAAGGTTTGAGGATCATCAAGGTGTGTTTTGGCAAGATTCAAATAAGCTTTAATGGTCTTCTGGGTGGCATGTTCGCCTCACACCTCCAGGGGCTGGGGTTCGATTCCTGCCAGGGCTGTGTGTGTGGAGTTTGCATGTTCTCCCCTTGCTGTGGGGGGTTTCCTCCGGGTGCTCCGGTTTCCTCCCCCAGTCCAAAGACATGCATGGTAGGCTGATTGGTGTGTCTAAAGTGTCCGTAGTGTATGAATGGGTATGTGAGTGTATATGTGATTGTGCCCTGTGATGGACTGGCACCCTGTCCAGGGTGTACCCCACTTTGTGCCCAATGTTTCCTGGGATAGGCTCCAGGTTCCCCATGACCCTGAAAAGGAGTAAGTGGTTGAAGATGGATGGATGGTCTTCTGGGTTAGCAGTGGTTTTCATCTTGCCACTCTTTCATGGATGCCATTTTCGCCCAGAGTCTCTCTGATAATGGAGTCATGAACAGTGACCTTTATTGATGCAAGAGAGACCTGTAGGTCCTTTGATGTTGTCCTTGGCTCTTTTGTGACTTGCTAGATGAGTCGTCGCTGTGCTCTTGGAGGAATTTTGGACGGTTGGCCACTTCTGGGAAGATTCACTACTGTGCTGAGTTTTTCCATTTGGAGATAATGGCTCTCACTGTAGTTCTTTGGAGTCCCAGAGCCTTTGAAATAGCTTTGTAACCCTTCCCAGACTCATGTATTTCAATCACCTTCTTCCTCTTCATTTCTGGAATTTCTTTCAATTTTGGCATAGTATGTTACTGGGTAAGGCCTTTTAACCAACTTCATGCTGTTGAAAAAGTTCTATTTAAGAGTTCATTTGATTGAACAGGGTTTGCAGTAATCAGGCCTGGTTGAGTCTAGTCCAGCTGAATTCGATTATGAATTGTAGATTTGGGGAATTAGTAACCACAGGGTCAAATACATTTTCACACAGGCCCAGTTAGTATTGGATAACTTTTTTGCTTCAATAAATAACATCATCATTTAAAAACTGTATTTTGTGTTTACTCGGGTTGCCTTTGTTTTATCTTAGTTTTTGTTTTAATTTCTGAAACAATTTAGTATGAGATATACACAAAAACAGAAGAAATCAGGATGGGGCAAATACTTTTTCACAGTACTGTATACTGTATACAACATACAGTATCATCATATTAATGACATTCTTACACGTTTTGCCATCAAGGTCTGTAGATGACACTGTCCTCAGCCTGAAAAATGTTTAAAATTAATTTTTTGCTTATTATGCAAATTACACAAACATTGCTAATTGATGTGAATTGCACCTTTATTTGACAAATTCATTAGAAAATGGAGCAAGCATGTTAAATGTTTGATGAGTCAGGTGAGTCAGTTCAGCTACAGTTTGATAAGGCAGACAACTGGCAGTTAAAGGTCATGTACTAATTTGCCGGTAGTAATAGGTGATTTGTTGTTTTTTTGAAATGTACTTTCTGTGCAGTTGCAGTTTGCTTCTTTATTTGTATAGTATACAGCCTGGATTGTCCTCTTAACTGATGTGATGGTTTATATGTCATTTAGCCTATATATCTTACTGACTGTTTAATTGGTGTTGTTAAACACAAGTAAGCACTATCACATGAGAAAGGGTGCTGTTATACTGAATATTCCACAGGTCCACAACCATGCCAATATTCAGTATGGCAGTATGAGTGCAATTAATATCAAGTAATGTACATTTCAGACATAATATGGTGAAAACTTTTGTTTATTTTCTGCCCTGTCAACAGAAGTAGTTGATATATAGTAAGATTTTTGGCTACTTATTACTGCCATAGAGATTTTTTTTTATTTCTGAACCTTGCACAGACATAACACATTATTTGTATGCCTACTTGTTTCTGAGATATAGAGGTTTGGATGAAACCCAATTAAATTCAAGGACCAGTGAAATGGCCAAATAACTATATGAACTCAATATATGAAAATCTTTAAAATAGTGGGATGTGACTGGTTAAAAAAAATTATAGATCCCCTGGTTATGCCTCATGGTTCGTGGACCCCTGGGATTCCCTGAACCACACTTTCAAAACCACTGGTCTGGTCTAGGTATAATGCTGCATTCAACTTAACTCACAAGTGGGACATCTGAACACAGATTAAGTCATTTTCGAGCTCGGTGTGTTTGGGCAATACAGTGGGAATTCATATGAAAGGGTGCTGTGTTAGCCAGCTAACAGTAGTGATCAGGAGTTATGTATTTACTTTCTAAAAAATGTGAACTGTATGGTCAGTGTTATAGTTTTCACCAACTAATGTGTCTATGTTGATTAAACTAAAGTAAATACTATTACACTACTAAAGTAATGAAGTGGGATTTTATTTACTGTTGGCGGTGTGAGAGGCCATGTTGACATGAAGGTTGAGAAGACCTCCCTGACTTTGTGAGGAGGGATTCTGAGTTTAGTCAGCAGTTGGAGATTCTGACCTTTAGTTGAATGCAGCAAAAGTCAAACAGTGTCCAGGATATTCCCCATCCCCCACATGATATTTCTAATCCTTTTAATCTACTGTAGTACTCAGAACTCAGAGTGAGCTTTGTGATCATTAAAAGCCCTGTCTGCTACATGCTTAGAAGTGTCCTTCGCTAGTTAAAATAGTCACAAGGGTCTCACATATTTAGCCTCCAGTTGTTGTATTACCGTAGATGAACCCAATATATTTAAGCCTGAAAACAATCCAGATTAGTGTCACTGCAGCATAACACTTGCATAATAATTCACTAAATTATGAATGAAGTGTTGGTGTTTTTAAAAATAGAGACTAGGTCACAGTTAATGCTGTAGCTAAAAACAGATAATAAGCTGGATGTATTGATTTTACAATGTGAGAACACTGTGTGTAAAATATATCCACATAACATTTCAATTTGTAAAATATAAAGCATCTTTCTATTCTCAAAGACAAAAGAAAGTATGTTTATGTTTACCCTCCATTATAGACATATGGACTGCTCTTCTGCATGTTCGTGGAACACTACTCTGTCGTGGGCCGTGAGCGATGGAAGGACAACTCCTACTAGGGACCATCCCAGCCCTTAGGAACACAAGCAATTTGTTTAACTGTCACTTAAGTGCAAATGAAAATCAATTCCTAAGGGTTAATTGTAGAACAGGAATAGACATTTATAAGGAACTTCAGCAAACACAAAACAAACTAATCAAGCTTTAAATATGAACCTACCGGTGGATTTCTGGTGGCGCTCGTCTGATTTTGGCACTTTGCTCCATCACTTCCTTGGCCACTTTTCCACTGTGAGAGAATAAAACACAAAGAAAATTTACTGAATTAACATCAGTTGATTTAATCAGAAAATCTGAGCATATCTTAGTATGTCACATGAGGAGGACAAAAAGTCTATCACAGTTAATATCATAATTAACTATAATATCAGTTCATAAGAAACTAAAACCACCTGAAGACCATTACCTGTATCTGAAACGACTCCCTTTAAAGAAAAGATTACTGCTGGACACTGTCCTTACTTGACTGGATTTCTCAAACCTATAAGAAGACAAAGTTGGGTACAGCTTATTATCATTTGTGGTTAGTCCTAAGGTGAGTCCTGTTCCTCAAGACATAGTTGGCATATGCCACCCAGGTGAGTCTCACCACCCTTGGTAGGTAAGAGCAGTGAAATAGAATTCTAGTGACATATGTAACTGTATTTCCATGAACCCTAGATATACAGCACTATATGGCCACAAGTATGTGGACACTTATCACAAACAATTGCCTAGAATGTCTTTGTATGCTGTAGCATTACGATTTGCCTTCACTGGAACTGTAAGACAGTGGTGGGTCAGTTGAGTTGCTGTTCAGAAGGTCAGGGTTTCAAGCCCTCTCATCGCTAAGCTGTCAATGTTACATGGCTAACCCTATGCTCTGACCTCAAAGATATGTGATGAAAAAAAATCTCTGTACTGTAATGTATATGTGACAATTAAAGGCTTCTTCTAAAGGGGCTCAAACCTATTTCATGATGATAATGCCCCTGTACACAAAGCAAGGAAAATAAAGACATGGTTTGCCATGGTTGATGTGGAAGAACAAGACATGCCTGCACAGAACCCTGACCTCAACCCCAATGAACACCATTGTAACTTTGTTAATGGGTCTTCTCATGCATGTGCATAAGAAGGTCTCCCGGTGATTCTCATGGCCCCTAGGTTGGTTATCTGGGGTTCATAGAACTATACTAGCTTTCTGTAGGTGCCTTCCATTGTGGGGACCAGAAGCACCTGCTACCTTTTCTTTGACTAACTGTTGACAACTGTTGAACTATGATCATTTGCAAAGACAATCTGTGCTATTCCTAAAGTTTTTCCTCCTAAGATATTTCTTAGTGAGATTTTCCTCAGTGCTGTCAATCTTGGCCTGCTCATTGAGGGTTAAGGTACTGATTGTCTGTTGCCTTTGTGTTGGCATTATAAACATTTAACTAAATTACATTCTATAACTTTATTCATACTTAGATACATGGATTGTGGATATACAGTATGTCCATTACTGTGCAAAGTCTTAGGCTCATGCAAAGAAATGCTATAAAGCAAAGATGCCATCAAAAATAACGAAATTAAATGTTTCTACATAAAAAAAATACTATAAACAGCAGTAAACAGTAATAAACAGTCATTATTTTGTGTGGCAATCATTTGCTTACATATGTTTCTTTTTTTGCATGCTAAACCAATCAGGCTTCATTTTTTTACTGACATACACACATTTTTCTATGATATTTAATTTTTTGTTGGAAAAGTAATGTTTGGAAATTTAAAATGTTTTTGTACTGACTCAATAATGCAGAATAAATAAACATCTAAAGCAAAATTTGTAATACAAATAGGGTGCCTAAGATTTTTGCATAGTACTCTATTTTAGCCTTATTTTTATTATTTAGTATTTAAGTGTAATAGCTTTAATTTGGGTCTTTGGTAAGATGATCATGCTCAGAGGTGACTCACTGGTAGAAAGCCTGGTTCTCCACTCCACACTTCCACAGGTGCTTACAGGCTTCAGGCGTTGGTGCAAAGTAGGTCAGGATGATATTCTGATCCTGAGTGATGGAAAAAGGAAACAGATCAAGACGTGAATAGGGATACACTGTTCCAATTTTGGACTGAAACGCTGGATGGATATTGTGGCAAATAGTGGCATGTTTCTGACTCGATTTTCTGATGCATTCTATAAAATGAATGCATGTGGTGTTAACTGAAGCACTAAACGTGCATTAAACATAGGAAATATATTTTTTTAAAGCTTTCAGCCATCACATCTCTGATGTATTGCATCAGAAAACAGTGACAGTCGGCTCAGTTATTAGGAGGACGTCAGTATTTGAGTACTGGCTGCCATTACCATATTGAAAATAGAATAAGTGGGCTTGGCGCATGTCTATATGTGTCTGGCAGTTAAAATTATAAGGCAGGGGCATCCAATTGTAACTGGGTAGTGTGTCTGAAGGTTTTCATTCCAATCAAACAGGAGACACACTAGACTGAACCAGTAATATTGGTCTTTAGTCAACTATTATTTGTCTCCTGTTTGGCTGGAATTAACACCTGCAGCCACACTGGCCCTTTGTGGATAAGATTAGACATGCCTGTTATATTGGAAATATTATGAATCCAGAAAAAAGGAGTTCCATTAGTACTTCAGTCCTGGAGGGCAGGCATAAATTGGTAATTTTCACGTTCAAATAACTACTAAACCAGGTAATTAAGCTGGGTTAGGTGTTTTTGAGCAGGAAGATCATTAATTTGTGCTAGATTCTCTCCCTGCAGGATTGCAGTAGGTGATACTTGCCATATAAAACATATAATTGAAAATCACATTTATGGAAAATTTTTCTTTTGATTTCTACATGATGATATGATTCTTATATATACTTACTTCCTGTTGGTTTGCATAAATGTGGAAGGTCTTCCCTTCAAACTTCATTTTGGTGACCTCATTCCTGTTGATGAACAACGGACAGTTATCTACACTGACACACACACACCGATCATGTAAATGCAATATGACAGATTTCTCCAACTGACCATTTGAGGAAATGAACTCGCCGGTTTCCTTGAAGCACCACAAAGCCAGACGGAGTAAAACCCAAAAATGCAGCATTTCCTGACACATCCTGCATCAAACAAAGGAAAAATAAACTAAGGACTCAGTGAGTGTAACTATGTTCATACGTATTTCATACTACATTTGTTTATTTTTGTTTATTCCCAGGTTGGACCTCAGAGTTTGCTATGGAAAAATCTCTGATAAAATGTGTATGATATTGACCTTACAAGGGTGTGGATCAACTCCGTACATCTCCAAAGTCTTAGCCTTTCTTAAGAAATTCAACTCAGATGTCTCAGGAGTCTGGCCTCTGTTAAAAGAAAAGAATGATGTATAAATGTTCACACACATATCAAACTTAGCATATAATATAAAAGACGTACACATTTCATCTGGCTAAAAAAAAAAAACACTGAGAAGATCCTCATAGCACTGCTTCAGCCAGATACTAGTCTCCTGAGATCCATCTGCAGTCTTTTATTTTATGAACACCATTCTATTAATGAACGGGGCTTATCGAGAGACAAATATAGAGCTTAATTATAACCATAATTATGCTCTTACATTAGCTCGGTTTTGTGAATTTCAGCAATGCGGCGTTCAAGGCGTTCAGAGTGCTTGGGGAAGAATTGGAATTTGGAGCTGTAGCCTTCTGGATGCTTCTCTGGAGTGTAGTCTCCAGTTTCAGCTAGATGAGAAAGAAAATATTGAGAAAAATCTACTATAAATACAAAGTATGTCGCATTATTGGCTTCCTCCGCTTAAGACCATGACATGATTCGGGCAGACGAGAAAGTGTAATCGATTACAGATCCCCAAAATCAGGACAGAGAGATCCCTAATAATAATTTTAAACCATTTTGTTTTTTAATGAATTAATTCATGTAATTCAGTTTTGTTAAACCATGTGAGCGTGGAACCCAAAGTCAAATTCAAAGTCAAAGTATTACTTCCTTTTCATCACAAGAAGCCAAAATACCAAATGAATACATATAAACACACACACTCAATGGAATTATTCTTTCATACCAAAGTTTGTTATAAAATGTATTTCAGTACCAGCAACATGTCACAGGTATTACAGCAAACTTCAAAACCTGTCACTAGATATCATTACCTTGTAGAATATGAGCAGCCAGCAGGGCAGCATCAGAGCTCTTGCATAGCAGTCGGCCATGGTACAAATCTCTCTTAATCTGCAAAAAGACCAAATATCTGAAAACAACATCAATAAAAACATTGTTAGATCAGTTTAGTGCACATACTGTACGTTTGGTCCCAATTATAATAGAAATGTTACATTCAGCTGAGATTTTGTTATGATTTATTCTAGCAACTGGACACAACTTTACATTAGGGTTACATTAGTGTTTCTTTAACTGACATTATTTAACAAACCATGAAGTTCAGCATTAGTACAGTGTAAGTAACACTAACACTTGTATTAAGTGGTGTTTTTCTTATATAATACACCAAATAAGTAAAATAATCAACATCTGCGATAACAAATATTTATAACATTAATCAGAAACCTTAAAAAAATTCCAATGTTTATACCTGGAGACTAGAGTTCTGTAAATTATCATCACACTGTCATTGAATTTTTGCCCATTTATGTGATTTTTAGTCGGATTGAATAAACTGCAAATATATTTGGTCAACATTTAAACAAACTTCAATTTGTACATGTGATAAAACATTACATATTTTACAACCCCAATTCCAAAAGGTTGGTGAACCTCTGCCCATCTTTACTTCTGAAAGACTCTGCCTCTTTAAGATACTCTTTATATATCTAGTCATGTTACTGACCTGTTCCCAATTAGCCTCCAGCTGTTTCTTTTTAGAAACACTTACTTTTAAAGCCTTTTGTTGCCCCTTTCCCAACTTTTTTGAGACGTGTTGCTGCCATGAAATTCAAAATGACCTTATTTTTTCCGTAAAATGGTACATTTCCTCAGTTTAAACATTTTATATGATTTTTATGTTCTATTGTGAATAACATATGGGTTTATGAGATTTGCAAATCATTGCATTCAGTTTTTATTTACCTTTTACACAGTGTCCCAACTTTTTTGGACTTGGGGTTGTATTAACACTAATGTTCATGGTTTGCTAATGTTAATTATACCACAGTGCTGTCGAATTCTCTAAAAGTGACTGGTGAAAAGGTATTGACTGATTTTCTATATTAATTTCTATGTAGTTGTTCCAACTATAATTCAAATCATGTTAATGTTTCTATAGTAACAGCCCATTCAGAGCAAATTGTACAGCAGACGCTGCTCATATTCTAAGATTAATAATAATTTTTTTTTTTTTTAAAGTTATTAACAAAGACATACATCTCCAGTGTCAGTGCTTTGATACAGTAAGTCTTCCTCCATGAGAAGGTCTTGCACCTTTACACTTTCCATTTTCTCTGTAACCTGTTAAGCTGTGTTTCTTTGTATTATTAACTTCACAAGACAGAAATAAAATGAGGTTGTCGAGGGAAAGACTGAAAGTTGCTATAACCCAAGTGATAACAGACCCTGAGTTGTAAAGTGTTCTACATTATTAAATGCAACTATAAATGGTTAAAAGGTCAATGAAGATTCATTCATTAATAAATTCATAAGTACAGTAAATTGCCATTGTTGGCATATTGCTGTGGTATAAGAGGAAAACACTCTATGATGTGCTGTTATAAGAAAATTATTTGAGTCGGGATGCATTGCACCACCTTGTCACTGATTATTACTTTGGCAGCATACCCCAAAGTGGTTTATTCCGTACTATGTAAGGGCAACCATAATGTAAAGTGGTACAGTTATGGTAATATAATGGAATAAAAAGTACATAAAATATGGAAAATATGGATAGAGGTTTTAATGCTATTGATGATGATGATGATGATTAGTATAATTTAATAATAATAACAACAACAACAACAACAACAACAACAATAATAATAATAATAATAATAATAATAATAATAATAATCATTATCATCATCATCATCATTATCATTATTATTATTGTTTAGGTCACAGTGGACTGAAGCACCTGGTGATCTCCTCTTTGAGAGCAGCAGGATCAGGGGGATAGAACTTCACCCGTAAACACATGATGAACGGCGGTTGAGCTAGAGTACAAAAAAGAGCGAAACTGAATGGCAGAGTTATATCTAGAGTTTCCACATGATCAGATTTTGCAGAACAATTGATATCACAGAAGTGACATATTGTCTTTCACAGTCCTGCAAAGCCACAGTGCATATCAGGAAGTAACTTTCTAAATTACAGTACAGTGAAAAGTAAAACTTACATCTCATCTGTTTGGTGATTGGCTTGTTTAACTCTAGCCAATGCTGAAATGACAAAGTTAAATGAAATGAGTCATACTGATGAATGTAGAAATGTATAGAGCTACCGTTGTTATGTCATTTAATAATGCTTGCATATATATTGCTTTATTCCCTGCACTTATTCATCAGGAAGCATGCAGTTGATGCATGTTTCTCCATGAGCTATACTCCAAAAATTTGGTGTGTACCACAGAAAATCAGCATAAACAATGGACATATTGCTATAATTATGCCAGTAATTGTTTTAACTAATATAAGAAATAAAAGAAACTCAAAACGCTCTGTCCAAATGAAGTATTTAATAAAGCTACCTGAACACTAAAATCATGAATAATAATTATATGAAAATAATCTATTTATTTCTATTAAACATGTTGAACCATCTATAAACATGAACGGAATGAATAAATGTAGTATTGTACATCTCTTTTACTGTAACTTACCCTCTGTTTCTCTGGGTCTACATATCTGATGCCAAAGTAGTCTTTCTCTAACAGGCTCAAATGATGGCAAATCTGCTCAAAAATCCATCGACCCTTTGCATCTCTCTGTAACATGGACAAAAAAAAGAGGTGTTTTGAGTATAAAGAAGTAAAATCTACCTTGAATGACTTGCACATTAATCTTCATTAACATGAAGAACATGAATTAACATGAAGATTGATGGTGTCCAAGAATTAGTTTATAACGAAATTCTGAGTTGATTCTGAGGTTTTTTTTTTTTAAAAAAAAACGTCTTCCTTTGACGTGTTGGTCTATTTTCAATCTGGTTAATGGGTTGCTACATTACCCAACGGGCTGCTATATTACCGTGGGATTCAGCCCTCGCTTCATCTCTACCTAACACGAGTGATGCAGTGGCGCTTTAGCCCTTTAGTCTGTCCAGCTCTCTCACCTCCTCATCTGTACACTCATATCAGCTTCCAAAGCTTTAACTTTCATGCTATTACAACCGTCAACAGCATCATGCTCATCAACTTGTAGATCACTAACTAGCTGAGCCAAGTCTCAGTGCGTTATAGCTACATTACATTCTAAATCTTTCAGTCCAAAATTAGTATTGCTAGGCTGAATTTCTTATTAATATGATGTTGCACATTGGTGGATAATTCTGATTCAGTAAAGTCACTCTTTTATTTTAAGAGCTAACAGCAAAACTGTCATCTCTTGAAACTCAAGTCTCCATCAGTGAACATTGGATAATTCAACAAAAAAGACTTCTTTTGAAAACTGTATTGAATTTCCTGGTTGTACAATTGCATGTTTTACCATGCAGTACACAGTTATAGTAGGGAACTATTTATAATTGCACTATCCAGTGTCACCCAGATGAGGATGGGTTCCCTGTAAAGCTGCTTTGTGACAATGTCCATTGTTAAAAGCGCTATACAAATCAAATAGAATTGAATTGAAACCTTTTCTCCTGTGTGTCCCTGTGATATCAGTAAGGCAGACAATCACTAACTGCTCAAAGGAATTATGAAAGTACAACACCAAACAACAAATTAGCACCAGAATCACTAAACACATGACAAACATTTCAATATAAATACATTTAATGTGTTTCAATGTCGCATTTTCCTTTACATAATCACTTTATCCTGATCAGTATCGTGGTGGATCCAGGACTTATCCCAGGAACTATGGGCATAAGAGAAGAACACAACCTGTCCATTACCGTGCAACACACCCAGCAGCATGATTTCAGAAAATGAACCAGCATGCCCTCTATTCATTTAATCTCATCCTTACCCAATTCTAGTTTGTTTTGTAATGCATTTTTTCCCTACATATATAACCCACAATTGTCCCCCTGAGACAATGAGAACACAGACGTACATTTTCGCTAAACTATTCGATTACACATTTGCATATGACTGTTGTGTAAGACATTTTAACAGCAAAAATATGGAATGGGTATTGCAGCATAATACATCATCATATTTTAGTGTTCTGTTATGGATTTAAAACTGACTATAAACACAACAGTACCAATTGAGAATCAGCTATATTGTTTTATTTGTATTTTATTGCATTGTGGCACTTTGGTGCAGCTGAGATATATATATATATATATATATATATATATATATATATATATATATATATATATATATATATATATATATATATATATGTGTGTGTGTGTGTGTGTGTGTGTGTGTGTGTGCACCTTGCCTGCACGGTTGATGAAGGACTTTTGTCCGAAACGTCCTGTTTCTCTGGAGACTTTGTGTGCTATGCTTAATTTTATGCTAAATCAGCCAAATGTCACCACAATCTCCAAATTCTTATGCATTACTAGCATTATGCGGAGGGGAAGAGGGGGCACTCTCTATGAAGATATAACTCCTTCTGATTTCTTAGAAAAAAACCAAGGGACATTTTTTTTCAAATACTAATCACTGTGACTTTTGCAGTCTTCATAGCATGGGTGTAATGAGTAATAAAAGGTCAAATCTGTGTGCGTCTTGTTGTGTGTGTGTGTGTGTTGTGTTGTATCCAAATAATATGTTGCATAAGTGTTTCTCTGTTTTTGTTTTTCATTTAAATGACAACTTGACTGTGTGTGTGGATGTGGGTGTGTGGGTGTGAGTGCATGTATTAAAGAGACACAGGGATTGATATACCCTTCTATCAATGTGGCAGGGAAGGAGCCACACGCAGTCAGCAATCTTTCAAAAGAAAACGTGTCACATTACACTAATAAGCGTTTTATGTCTAGCTGCACCTCTCTGACCTCCTCAATGGCTTAATGAGGACAGGACAGTGCTTGAGGGAATGAAGAGCAGAGAGGACAGGAAAAGGAGAGGAGAACAGAGGACAGACCTCACTTTTTTTATCCCAGTTCTCCACACTCATAATTTCTCCATCAAATCCCTCTTTTCTCGGCTTTGTGAGGCTTCAGCAACAGTCTCCATGTCTAGATGACTTTTTATTGTGTCAGAAAAAAAGCAGGAGCAGCTGGAGACCGATGATGGAATCTGTCTGTTGCTATGGAAACCACAAGCTCACCTTGAATTCCAAGGACAGTGGAATGTCGTGGTTGGAGAATGGCATTCCCAACTGCATCAAATGTATGATGTCACTAACAAGCACTAGCACTCACACTGATTTATATCACACGTATGTGCTCAACAGTGCCGTAAAAGCTCTAGAGTCTAGAACTATCAATGGAAAAAAATTCCACTTGGGTATGCAGTGTGTTTGTCTGATCCTAAAAAGATGTAAGTAAGACAGCATTTAGTTTTTGTATTTAATTGTTGAAACAATTAAACTAGATGCAGGTAAATCATTGGTTTGAAAGTACATACTAGCCAATCATAAGCATCTGTGAGCTCATGAACGAGGATAAAGGTGGATAGTGCCTTCCTCTGAGTGTGTTATGCTGACCTGTGACGCAGCATGAGCAGCAGTTGTTGGATTTTTCATATAACATTACAATGACATATATATATATAGAGGGATAGATAGATAGATAGATAGATAGATATAAACCTGAACATAAAGGCACACATAAAAGGCACACAAGAAAATACACAAAGAGGCACACTGATAATGCAGTGGGAGCAACACACATTAAGCTGTTGTTTCTTAATAGATTGGATACTTTAAGTGAAATAGAAAGGAACAGTCCAACACAAAAGACAATAGTCACTTAGTAAGGTGTAGGCCACTACAAGGCTTTAGCAAATCCTTTACCCTATAATATATTTCCTCAGTGAACTCCAAATCTTTCCAAAAAAGTTAGATTTACCTTATACTACACATGTAAGTTTCTCTAAAATCATCATCAGGTACAGTCTCTGTCAAATATTTCACATAACTGAAAAAATATATGTAATTCCATGGTTGCAGTTAACATATACTCACCAACCAATTTAATAGGAACACCTGTACATCTGCTCATTTGTAAAATTATCCAATCCATGTGGCTGCAGAGCACTGCATAAAATCATGCAGATACAGGTCATTTGTACTGGTTTGGTGAGTCTTTGCCCAAAGTACTCTCTAGCTTCATATTCCTGTTCTTGGCCGACAGGAGTGGAACCTGATATGGTCATCTACTGTTGTAGCCAATATGCCTCAGGGTTGTTGTGCATTCTGAGATGCTTTTCTGCTCACCATAGTTGTAAAGAGTGGTTATTTTAGCAACGGCAGCTTTCCAAGCAGCTCGAACTCTTCTGGCTATTCTCCCCTGACAAGGTGTTTCTGCCCACAGAACTGTGTATACTCTAGAGACTGTTGTGAGTGAAAATCCCAGAAAATCAGCAGTCTCTGAAATACTCGAATTAGCACATCTGACACCATAAACCATGTTACGGTCAAAGTCACTGAGATTACATTTTTTGAATAATTGCATGAGTTAGCAGGAGCAGAAGTGTTCCTAATAAAGTGGTCGGTGCATGTGCAACAAAGAAAGAATCAGGCTACGCCAAAAAATTTATTCTGACTATTCTGAAATACTATTTAGTGCTCTAGCCTGAAATTTAGATACTCACAATTTTGTAATGCGCTCATGCTACCTAGCATACTTCAACAATGTGAGAAATGTGATGTAAATAAATCCATTCACCTGATCCCCAAAGACAAAGCCCTCCATGAATACTGCATTCATTTCATCCTCATAGGTTTACATGGCTGCAAACAATTTTATTCAGCTCAGGGGTTCATGAATCAACAAATTGCTGATGTTTGGATTTTAAAGAAAATGTCTGCTTGTGTTAATGTGCTTCTCTCTTCCTTAAGCATGCTATGTAGCTAACTAATTTACCAGAGTACACTAATCTTACCCCGGTGACTTCCAAATCCTTCAGTTAATTCGGCCATTACAAAAACTCACCACTCTAAAACTTCTTGCTGTTCCTCAGATTATGCATCAGACTGCATCAGTATTTTGGAAGTTCCCCAAGTCAAGTAATAAATATTAATCAACGTTGAGTCTTTGCTTATGAATATTCAGAGACCATGGACAGTCTCGAAGAAAATGGAGAGGCAGGCACACTACAATAATTTATTAAAAATAAGGCATGAAACATATATAGCCATTATGTTTAAAGGCTGTAAATGAATTATGGCACCTTTAAAGGGCCTTGGAACCATTTTTGGCCCTGCAGAGAGTACTACTCATATGTAACAAGGACCGCCATTGATCTATCTCAGAAATTCTCTAGATGTTTCAGTTTCATCTCGTTCACACAACTCGGATTACAGACTAGAGTTAAGAGTATGTAAATGTAAGTGATACATTGGGATCATAGAATGTACAAATTTATCCAAAAAATAAATGAATTAATAACATTTTGTAACTCTTCATATCCACAGTGTCATAACCATAGTTCCACCTTCATAAAAAGGGTAAACTGAACTAAAATGGCTTGATTTAAACCTCCTGCTCGATCCCATAGTAACACCTCAGATCAAGATGAGTTGCACGTACTGTAGCACTGCAAAGATGAACTAAAACTCAGACTCAGCTCTGAGACTCAGATTGGTGGCAGCATGGAAATAAAATCCAGTTTGATATGAATCTTCTGCACGAAATTGTTTTTTTTGTTTGTTTGTTTTTTTAAGAAGAAGAAAACGACATCCCAGATATCCTAGGGACAGCTTGTGTGTGTGTGTGTGGGGGGGGGGGGGGGGGGGGACAGAAATCTCAGTCTAATGCTGCATGCGTCGAAATATATGAGCTTTAAGAACTTTAAATACGAGCTGTGCGCTTATCTGACCACACCTCAAGCAAGTACCCAAAGCGTTATCACCAGCACCATACAGTACGCACACAAGACAGACTGACAGACAGACAGACAGAAAGTAACGCGTGCGTTCGAACCGCTTGACAGATCTCCGACATGCACGCGCACAAGCGCAGGGAATTTGCATGGCTTGATGCGCAACATCAGGACCAACCAAGCAGCATGGAAAACACGTGTGGTGTCATGAAAACATGTCGAAACTGACCTGTACCGTGCAGGTGTATTCCGTGTCGTCCAGCAGCCGGACAGTGCAGTTGAATTCTCTGTCCAGACTCCGAACACTGCCGCTCAAAACCCGACTCAACATCCTGCCCGGTCACTGGATGCTGGCGCAAACATCAAGCTGGACGCAACATGTCAGCGGTTCATGGATCAGTATTGCTTGTCTTTGGTCAACCTGCTGCGTGACACAAAGCGTTTGGAGTAGCCGCGATGTGACGCCGACGGACGCGCTGATGGTTGCACATACAGGACACTCAAACGCAGCCTGGTCATATTTATTCGACAGGGCAATTCCTTGAGACTATAGGTTTTTATAAGCACACGAAAAACAGCGCGTGAAAATACGGCTAATTTATTCAGATTAATGTACCCCCCACCAAAAAAAAAAAAAAAAAAAAAAAACACGTTCAATGATGGTGCAGGGTAAGTGTTCCTCCGTCTGCTTCCCAGAGCTGTTCAGTGTGCGTCATCCATTACAAACGATCTCATAGGCTAGCTCTTTAGTGACTCATTCCTTCAAAGCACGGCTGGTATCTTTCGAAAAATATATATAAAACACACACACACACAAACACACACACACACACACACACACACACACACACACACACACAATAAAAAAAATAAAAAAATAAAAAATAAAAATAAATAATCCTGGCAGTATTTTATCTGTAATAATCCAACATGGCACAGTAATGCAATAATAACACAACAACAACCATCCATTAAGAAAAAAAAAACATTCTGTATTAAGCCTCTCTAATACATGTGTATTTACACATTACACATAAATTATATGCTACAAGCAGCTGTTTACACAGATAGAGAACACTGCTGTTTCATCCTGTTCTTCACATGTCTGTGTGGGTTTCCTCCGGGGTCTCTGGTTTCCTCCCACTTCCCAAAAACAAGGCAGTAAGTGGATTAGCTATAGGTATACTAAATTTCCGTTAGATGTGTTTTACATGTGTGTGTGTGTGCTGCCCTGAGATAGATTTCATAGATAATGTCCATGCAGGGTGTATTCATGCCTCACACCCAGTATTCCCAGGATAGGTTCAGGATCCAGCCTGACTCGGATAAGGTGGTTACTGAAAATGAATGAATAATTTCTAATAATTTCTAAATAAAATACTGACAAACACAAGATTCACCACCATATTTTATATTCAACGATCAAATATGACATAATAACACAGTGATATCAACAACCCTCTGTTAAAAAAAAAAATCCCCCTAAATTTATATTAAGTATCTCTAATACCTGTGTAAATTATACAGACCACTGTTTGCACTGGTTGATAACAATAGTACATCAGGCGTTGGGGTGTAACAGTTTCACACAATCCCGACGTGTATTGTTTCTGTATTCCTATCAGTATAGGCATCTAAAATAGTTGCATCATAACTGCAAGTACAGTTTATGTGTAGTAACTGCACAATATGTAGACCGAAATCTAAAAAATTCTGTAATCAAATTTTTTTTTAAAAATTGTGTAGTCCGTCGTTCACTTCATCATCACAAAGAAATACAGAAGCAGCTATATGCAATAGATATTTTATACAAACAGTTTCAAGACACATCCTGAGATCTGACACTTAATTGCACTTGTCTAAGGGTCTATCATCTTGTCAAAGGTGAGAAGATGAATACAGGAAATGTTAAATCTTTGGAAATTATAGAATTGTATGCTTTGGATTACATTCGATCATTTGGTAAAAAGTAAATTCAAAGTATCTAGCTGTTAAAGGAATGACAGTAATAGAGTTATAACTTTCTAATAATGGACCCAAAATGAGTGCAACAAAATTGTAGTAAAAAAAACAAACAGAGAAGGACACAACGCTGACCTGTACCTCATAAATCCCACACTGCAAATAATTTATCTCATTTTAGCAAGTGAAAATATAGTCATTGATACACCAAATACAATACACCAAATATAAGATTAATATGCAATCATATAATTAGAATAATAATCCAATTTCTACATTTTAAAAAATCATTTCAAGCTTTAAATTTTCTAATTCTATTGGCAGATGTTTCTTCTTTCTACAAATAAATGCCAAAAATCAGCAAAATTATCTTCCAACATAAGGCATATTAGCTAGAAATAGGCTTAATGGTCATATATTTGGTTGAATCTTATAATAGGAAATACTAGTTAAATATGACTACATTCAATGTATATGCACAGACTAAGATGTAATTATTTTGAGATGCAACTTGACCTTGTGTGCATTTCCAATAAAGGTACAAAATTAAACACTCTCTAAAAATCCCTACAATATGGCTGTATAAAAAAAACCCCCACAAAATTTGTATTACTATACCCAGTAAAGCTTATACTGATTTGTTGTATATTTTTCATAAATTAAAAGATGACACCAGTACCTATTTTTTTTCTATGGGAAATACAGTACATCCTTGTTAGTGTCATTGCTGATATTGTAATCTATAGATCTATAACGGATCATCACAACGGGATGTAATTGTGGCTGGATTGTTGGAAAGTGGTCATAAGAAGACTAGATGCCCATAACTTTCTTCTCCTTGAAAAAGCTCTTAAGCATAAAAACTTGTCCGATGCTGACCACGCATATAATGACAGACTGTCCGATGGACCAATAATAAACGCGCTCATTTAGGTCCTCTGCTCTTAAGCGGTCCTGAGCTTCTCGAAGACGGTACTTCGTCTGAGTGTCTTCCACCACTTTCAAAATCTCATGGATGGATAAGCAGGTTGACTCCATCTGTAAATTCATGATTATTTTATTCAGAGATTTAATGAATTACAATAATGAGTTTTACTTCAAATACTTTCTCACATCAGGATTATAAATGTCAAGTGTGCAAACAAGTGTGTAAAAATAACAACAACAATAAAGCATCTGAGCTTTGGATGTTACCCAGCATGTATGCATGTACGTGTGTATGTGTGTGTACGTGTGTGTGTGCTCATTTTACCTGTGTAAGCGCTGTCTGCTTGTTCATACCAGGTAGTAGTCGTTCGTCGTCGCCTGATCTGAATTCTAAATACACAGTTTTATGAGAGAAGGTTGAAAACTCGTTGCTGAAGCAGATCTTGTAAACACCCTTCAAAGCTGTAGTATGGGTGAGGCTGTCATATTGCTTCTTGCGTTCTTCATACAATGCATTATTCATTGGATCTGTCACAAAACAGTCAACATCATAGTTGCCTCCAGCAATAACCTGCAATACAAAATAGATTTAAAATATTGTCAATATTGGCACAAGGTTTTTCCACTGCCAAAGTAACATAAACCCAGCAAACACAGAAAGTTTCGCTAACATTAGCATATAATTCCCATTTGGTTATTTTGTTGGGAATCATTTCATAAAGTTTGGGTTCTATTTTCTATTTTAGCTAACAAAGTTGGCACTGTTTCTGAAACATTTTGTAACAAGGAACATTTAATTGCTTTTAAGTGTTATTTTTTTTTAACTACACCTATATTTAAGGAACTTTCCCAAAACGTTCTTTCATGGTCTTATAACAGAAATAATCTTTTTTGTAACCAAAAAGTAACTTTCCAGGAACGTTCCTGTGGCATTCTTTCATGGTCTCAACAGTAAGTTCAACAAATAATTTTTTGTAACCAAAAACTAAAGCTCCAGGAACATTCCTGAAACAAGGAGGTTTGCTAAATAGGTACTGGTTTTGTAACTACGAAATAAAATTCCTGGAAGATTCACAAAACATTCTTTCATTGTTTTATAACAGGGGGGAAAAAATGCTAAAATAGGTACTATAATTTGTAATTATAAACTGACATTTTTGGAAACATTCTCAAAACATTTTTTCATGGTCTCATTAAATAAGGTCACCAAAAAGGTAAGCTACTGTTATTTGTACCTTCAAACTAACTTTCTGGGAACATTTTCCAAACGTTCTTTCCCTGAGTGATAACAGGAAGCTTGCCAGAAAAGTACTATAATTTGTAAACACACACTAACATTCCAGATACGTTCCCATAATGTTCTCTTATAGGAAATTCTCGAAATTCTGAAGTAGGCCTAACATTTCAGGTACGCTCCAGATGACCCAATTAGATAAACTTTTACATAAAAATTACACTAGACAGGAAATATTACTCCATCAAAAAACAGGATTTCAGTCATGAAAAAGAAATGGGGATCAGTAACTATTCTGTATTACAGATGTGATTGTGTATTCTGCAAAGCTAGTAATAAATGACATATAAAATAAAATCTCTGATTGAAAATAAATAGATCAACACAGGTGAACCAAGAAATAAATAATTACATTTATATATTGGACATGTTAGCTTTATATGCAACATAACATGTCCATTATAGAAAGTTCATCTGTGTTTATTTGTGATTTTAATTTTTCTTTTAAATGATCAGAGGTTAACTTAGAAAGAAATTATTACATTTACATACTGGACGTATTATATTGCAAATATAACTTCAGCAACATTTTTTTTTTTTTAAATTAAAGATTCAACTAACTTACTTGATAGTCGACATGAATCGTCACCCCCTCTTCTAATTCCTCGTAAAAACATTGTTTTTCGTTATCAGGTAGTTCAAAAGTCAGTTCAGTGCCACTAATCACAGCTGAGTACAGTGTCAAAATGATCAACACTACACCAAGCATATTTCTTAAATGTGCAAATATTATTTTTCCAGCAGACGCAGATATAAACGTACAGTGAGGTTAAATGTACAAATTTGTCAATGGGAATCAACTCTGACGTGGCATACAGACATTTCCGGGTTGTTGTAGACATGTTTTCAAATTAAAAGCATACTCGCTATAATTGCAAAACAAACGAAAAAACATATATTTTTTAAATGATTGAATCCAAGTGTACGCTGAGATTTAATTAAATTAATTCATTTCTCCTAAATGAATTAATATATAATAATAGCCTGTTATAATAATAGTGACTATGTAAAGGTATAGCGTCAGTTCTTTCCAGCTTGTTCGCAAACCAGTATTCTTTGTGCTAATTTCAGTTATTTTTGTTAGCCTGTAACAGCAACTGGGCTTTTATTTTGGCAGATTGTCAGCGCTAAATCCTGAAACCGGAAAAACAATACAGGACAGGCTTGTGGCGTTCCAGGCATATCGTTACTTTCTGGGTTAAAAAGCAGATTACAGGTGTTTGGTTATTGCACTGATACCTGATACTAAGTCTCTCTCTCTCTCTCTCTCTCTCTCTCTCTCTCTCTCTATATATATATATATATATATATATATATATATATATATATATATATATATATATATATATATATATACACACACAACCCCAATTCAATTCGATCAAGTAGGGACAGTATGGAAAATAAATAAATAAATAAATAAATAAATAAAGGTCATTTGAAAAATCAAGTCACCCTGTACTATACTGAAAGCATTAACTGAAGTTTTATTTTATGAATTTAATTTATTTTTTTTAAATAAACACTCATTTCAAATCTGTTGACTGCAACATACTCCAAAAACGTTGGGACAGTTGACTGTTTACCACTGTGTAACATCACCTTTTCTTTTAATAACACTTATTAAGGCAGGCCATGCTAGCACCCCCACGCTCTGTTTACACAACCATGTGCTTGTAATCCGGGCAGAATGTGGTTTGGCGTTGTCCTGCTCTGGATGGCAGCATATGTTGCTCCAAAATGTGTACATATCTTTCTGCATTAATGGTGCTCTCACAGATGTGCAAGTTACCCATGCCATGGGCACTGACACACCCCCATACCATGACAGACGCTGGCCTTTGAACCTGGCACTGATAACAGCTTGGATGGTCCTTTTCCTCTTTGGCCGGAGAACACGACGGCTGTTTTGTCCAAAAACTATTTGAAGTGTTGATTTGTGGCTTCTGCTTTGCATAGTAAAGCCTTAACTTGCATCTGTGGATGCAGCGGCGAATGGTGTTGATTGTCAAAGGTTTACCAAAGTATTCCCGAGTCCATGTCAGGATATCCGTTACAGACTCATGACGGCCTTGCAATTTACGCACCAAGATTTGACCATATTCCTTGAATCTTTTAATTATATTGTGCACTGTAGAAGGTGAAATGGCCAACATCCTACTCATTTGTCTTTGGGGAATGTTGTTCTCAAAGTGTTGGATTATTCGCTGACGCATCTGTTGGGCGAACCTCGACCCATCCATGCTCTTGAAGGACTAGGCCTTTTTTGGAGGCTCCTTATATACTATGATCAGACGATTGCCTCACCTGTTTCACATCACCTTCTTATTTCATCTCAACATTTACCTTTAAAAAACTATGCAGTTGATTTGGTAAAACACCTGGCCTTTATACGTTTTTTGTTTAAATACAAGTCAGATTTACAAATCACTCCTCTTTGTTTTTATTAGCATTTTCCATACTGTCCCAACTTTTTCGGAATTGAGGTCGTATATATATATATATATATATATATATATATATATATATATATATATATATATATATATATATATATATTATGGCATTTGCCTTTATCCAGAACGACTTACATTTTATCTCATTTTTATAGTTGAGGGTTAAGGGCCCAGCAGTGGCAGGTTGGTAGTGCTGGGATTTGAACTCGCCATCTTCCGATCTGGAGTCCACAGTATTAACCACTGAGCTGCAAAGAAAAAAGAGTAAAGATGCCTTCAAAAATAATGAAATTAAATGTTTCTACATTTTATAAATATATATATATAAAGAGCAGTAAAAAGTAATAAAAGGAAACAAAGTCAGTATTTGGTGTTACAACACTTTGGTTTACAAAAAAGAGCAGTCTCAGGTACAATTTGTGCATCTTTATAGGAAATTAACTGGTAAGTTTTATTGATTTTTATTGATTTTATTTTATTGAATATTCGTATTTAATATCTAATCATATGTCAAATGTTTTTGTACTCACTAGATAATGTAGAAGTCATAAAATAAAAATCTATACATACTAAAGGTACAAAAAGTGTATCCTTGAGGATACCACCCTTCCACAATGAGGAAAGGTACCTTGGGCTATATAAAATAAAGATGCTCTATATATTAAACTTAATGTTACCATCAAACATCAGAATGAGGTAAATGTGGTCTCAGTGACTTGAACCGTGACATGGTTGTTGGTGCCAGACGGGCTGCTTTGAGTATTTGAGAAACTGCTGATCTCCTGGGATTTTCACACACAACAGTCTCTAGAGATTACACAGAATGGGCAAAAAAATATCCTGTGAGAGGCAGCTTTGTGGTCGGAAAAGCATTGTTGATGAGAGAGGTCAAAGGAGAATGACCAGACTGGTTTGAGCTGACAGGAAGGCTATAGTAACTCAAATAACCACTCTTTACAAACCACTTTCGGTGAGCCTGTGCCCACTGTAGCCTCAGATTAGCCTCAGATAACCATTCCACCTCCAGGTTTGATGTATTGCTCATTCTAAGATGTTTTTCTGCTCAGCGCAGTTGTAAAGAGTGCTTATAAAACGTATTGTGGTACTTAACATTTTCTGGAAGGTGTCTCCAGTTTGTAACAGTTAGATGTAAAGCTGTTCCTTCATCAATGGAGAGTCTTCAGAACAGAGGACGTTTCTCAGTAACATGACAAGCTGTGTTGTTTGCCTTAATAACTTCAAGAAAGGAAAAAAAGAGGCTGGTAATGGAATGGCTGTTTGTTGCTGCTGTAACATGAGAGAAATTAACAATTAGCATATTGCATATATTCCAATCTTAATCTGATTAATCTGTTTTTGGCTCTCCCACTTGGTTGATCAGTGACTGCAGGGAGTACAGATGTCTAGCTTTACTCCACTCATTCATTTATTTTGCCATTTTTATTGACCCATTCACCCACAAAGCCAGTTAAGAGTGTGGGTAGGGAAACCACAAGACTACAGTAGAGTAGCTAGGCAGGAAATAAATTTAATAACTAAATACATCCATCTATTTTCTAGATTGCTTATCCTACACGGGGTTGTGGAGAGCCTGGAGCCTATCCCAGGGAACTCAGGGCATGAGGTGGAGGACACCTTGGACAGGGGACCAGCTCATCACAGGGCACAATTGCATACATTAAAACACCCATTCACATACTACTGACAGTTTGGAAATCAGTGTACAATGCATGTCTTTGGACTGAGGGAGGAAACTGGAGTACCCAGAAGAAACACAGGGAGAACATGCAGGCTCTGTGCACACAGGGCAGAGGCTGGATTTGAACCTTGGAGGTGTGAGGCAAATGTGCTAACCACTAAGCCACCATCCCCCTGTTATAGAAATATTGACAGGCATTTCTACATACAATAAATCTTTAAATAATAATAAAAATTGTGATTTTCATTTATTTACAGTCAGTACATGAATTTTGCATTAATTGTGAACATAAAACACTCAAAATAGTCAAATAAATGTTAACATAATATAAACTATATATTACATTAAATATAATATAAAAAATAAAACATTCACGTCATCATTTTTGTTTTTTTGATTGTACAGTAATTTTCTAATATGTTTTTATTATTTAAACATATCAGATCATTCAAATGTAGGATTACAATAACAAAATAACTTTACATTCATTCATTCATTCATTTATTCATTCATCTTCAGCAGGCACTTTATTCTGGTCAGGGACACAGTGATCTGGAGCCTACTCTAAGAAACCACTCTGGATGTGTCCAAAATAAAGAAGAAATATTACTCTAAAAGAGGACGTTCTCAAACTTTTCACAGATTAGGCTCGAGGTTTAAATTTGTACAATAAAATTCTGACAATTTCTCGCGCCATAGAGCTTTTTGTTCCTGAAATTTCCACAAAATAAAACATGAGATTTGGATTAAAGCCATTCAGTTTAACTAATCAGTTAAAGTACCTGTGACTATAAGAGCTCAATCATTAAAAAAATTAATAAATAAATCACAGTTACCAAGCTTTGCTGAACAAGCAATTAGTAGTGGTTACATTACTGATGTAACCACTCTTTATACCACTAAATGTGTATTATCCTAATATTGCATAAACAATATTACATAAAATCAATGACACACTCATCTCCTACCACATGGCTCGCATCCTCCTGAATGGGTACAGCTGTAAGTATCAGACACATACCCTTATCAGTTCTCCGTCCAACAGATTGACCATTAGCTGGGCTGGAAAAGTGATAAGGACATGTGAATGATCATTAGAGGAATGTACAGAGTATAATCCCCAATTCAAAGTTCCTACTGCTCGATCCAGTGTCCTCTTCAAGCAGAAGTGAGACGTGTCTGTGCTTTCGCCTCTGTATGTTCACAAACACCACAGTATTGAACTGATATTAGTAGAGTCCTTTTTTATTCATATTCACAGTTTTCATCCTAAAAGTCTTCAGAGAGTTCGGTCCCGCATACGGTCCACCACACTGCAAAGTTTAGAGACATCGTTCTGAGGAGTTTTATTCCCCCTTCACCCCACCTTCATATATTTCAACTCCCAATCAGATTTGGAGATCCGTGCTTAGGTTTCGCCTCAGGGCCAGAGGTTAAAGCCTATTTGCTTTATGTCCTGAAAGAAAATAAAATTGACCAGTGACTGGAACAGAGGTGGGACAGATGGGCGTCTGCTCCTCTGGCGTCATTCTGATCTTCACATGTCAGCTTCACTCTGCTTCTACTTCCCTGGAGGGAAAAGGAGGCAGTGAAAGCACTTTTTTTGTCATGCCCATGAAGGGGGAAGTACTTCCTGGTGCACTTAATATCTACTTATGTGTCTTTCACCTGTCAAGACAGTTTAATCTCTCACTTCGCTAAACGCTCTGAAAAGTTTTGGAATCAGATCAAATATGTGGTGAAATCTTTTCAACTTAATGACATGCCAACACATTTTAAATTGATGAATGAAGATATGTGGCATTGCAGCTCCACTGAAGTATGGTCATAACAAGTAAAGAGATGAATTTTTATACCATTATTATACCACACTGCTGTTGAATGCTTGATTCTGATTAGTCAGGATTTGTTGATTAATTTTCTATCAACTTAGACAGTCGTGCTGGCAAAGTTTATGTTAATGCACTCACTCTAATACAGTATAAGGCATCAGTTTAAACAATAAGTTTGTGGACACCTGACTATCACACCTATATGTGGTTCTTCCCCAAACTGTTGAAACAAAGTTGTATAGAATGTGTTCGTATTTTGTAGCACTAAAAAAAATTTCTTGGAACTAAGAGACTCAAACCTATTCCAGCATGACAATGCCCTCGTGCATAAAACAAGGTTCATGAAGACATGGTTTGCCAAGGCTGATGTAGAAGAACTCTAGTGGCCGGCACAGAACCCTGACGTTAACCTCACTGAATATCTTCCTGACGAATTAGAATGTTGACTGTGCACTAGGCCTTTTCACCCAACATTTAGTGCCCAAACTTAATGATACTCTTGTGGCTGAATGATCACAAATCCCTACATCCACACTGCAAAATCTAGTGGAAAGCCTTCCCAGAATAGTCAAGGCTATTATAGCAGCAAAGAGAGGGATCAGATCTGGAATGAGATGTTCAACAAGCACATATGGGTGTGATGGTCAGGTGTCCACATACTTTTGGCCATGTTGTGTATGTATTGTTCGTACAGCAACAGCTTACATGGGGATTGTTTAGGTGTGTTTGTTGGTTGATATGGTGTTTTCTGTGAATCTATAAGTTTTCTGTGAGAAGATGTTTAAGTAACATTTATTTAAGGAATCTCCTGTGAGAAGCTGTTCCTTTAAGTTATCTGACAGTGGATACACACCACCCCAGCTTTTATTATTTATCTGTAATTGCACGGCCTGTTGTGTTTTATTCCCTAATTCCCTAATTAAAAACATGATGATGACTACACATTTAGAGTGACACTTCCATTGTTGTTGTTGTTGTTGTTGTTCATAATAATAATAATAATAATAACACTATGGGACATGGTGGATGGTGGTTAGTAAATTTGCCTCATACCCCCAGGGTTGGGGGTTCGATTCCTGCCGCCACCCTGAGTTTGCATGCTTTCCCCGTGCTGCGGGGGTTTCCTCCGGATAGTCCAGTTTTATCCCCCAGTCCAAAGACATGCATGGTAGGCCGACTGCATCTCTAAATTGTCCATAGTGAATGTGTGTGCGATTGGGCCCTGTGATTGGTTGGCACCTTGCCCAGGGTGTCCCCCGCCTTGTACCCAGAGTCCCATGGGATATTATCCGGGACCCCCTGTGTAGGATAAGCAGTACAGAAAATGGATGCATGGATATTTGGATGGAGATTATTATTATTAGTAGTAGTAGTAGTAGTAATAATAATAATAATAATAATAATAATAATAATAATAATAATAATCCAGGCCAATATCCACTGACCACATCAAGACCCTCCTTTTCAGGAACCAACATTCACTCTACAGAGCAATAGTGCCAGGATAAAGTGAGGCTGTGTAATTTTTTTCCACTACATGGGACTACGAGCTTAGGAGAATGGATGACACTAGGAAAACACTTGCACCATCAAATTACATGCAAAACTAGGGAGGTCAGAAAAGTTCAGAAAGCTCTCTGACAAGGAGCTACAGTACATCACGCTCATTTCTCCAATTCAATGCACACAACACAAATATACAGTAAATCAAACACTGAATCTACACATTTAACCTTGAAGTGCATAGTCCTCAGAATAAAGTTGGATATTTTATGTTTAAACTCAATAGACTAATGTAGGGTTTTGACCAAAATTTATTTTCACTTTGACTAACAAAAACAGAAAAGGCCTTATTTTCTTAGTAAAGCAGGTCTTAAAAGACCTGCTTTACTATTATCTAAATTAATTTACATTTCTCAAGAACAACACTTTAAGTCCTTAAAGTGCTGCTCTTGAGAAATGTAAATCAATTTAGATAATAGTAAAGCAGAGAAACATAGTTGGTGAAAGTGAAATTATTTTATTTAGCTGACTAGTTTTCCACTTGATTTGCCATTTTGTGGATGATGTTTACTGATGTCTTAGCATGCCAATGTCAGGGTGCAGGAACCATGGTCTTTAGAAGCTTTGTCACTGATTATCTAGTTGAGTTCCTCTGGATGATGTGAAAGTCCCTGGTAAAATAAACAGGGCTTGTCCATCCTTTATCTGCTCCCAAAGTTCCGCCTGAATCAGACAGCAGACTCATTCAGGCAGAAAACGGGAGATCTGCTAAAATATCTTTAGCTGTGTATTGGGATTACTCAGCCTGCATTCCCATCGCCATTTCCCAAGGTTTTTATTTTACTGTGCATCAAATAGAAAATGCTGAAAAATGAAAAGACAAAAAATGGTGAATCTATTCTATTTGTGGGATACATTCTCCAAAGTATAATAAAATATGTTCACAAATGGTAGTGATGAGAGTCCAAATGTGATTACTACTATAGCACTGTCTATTCACAAATGTTCTGCTTTTTTTTTTTAAACAAGATGTATTAAGCAACCGTATTATGCTTGGCCATGATCAAAAGTATCATGAGTTTTTGCAGATTAAAATACCGGATGTGCATAATTTAGAGGGAAAAAAACACATTTATGTAAAGTTCTTCAACCAAAGGAATTCTGTCTACTGTTTAATTGTGTCTATTTCAAGTCGACCAAGGAATATTCTACATTTGGCAAATTGAGGCAATGGAGTGTCAGTAGCACCACCAGGGGGAGATTCAAGCCGAACTTAGCGGACTTATCCCTAGAATAGTCTTTCAGAGTTCATTTATTAATTCAATTAGGATAAAATAACAAATAGAAACATTTAAAGTGTTAAGATATGGATCATGAAAAAGAAAACGTTAAAACATCTCCATTTCTTGTCATTTATTGCATTCTTTTGCTCTATAACGTTTGTAATCTATTTGTGATTTGTGTTTAACACTTGTCTGGGTCACTGTGTTATTCCATAGGAGTTATTTCATTGTGCTAATGTCTTTATTATTATTATTATTATTATTATTATTATTATTATTATTATTATAAAATAGTAATAAACAATACAAATGAACAGATGTGTCCAAACATCTAACTGCTAGTGCACAATTTTACACAGAAATCAACAGGAAAACAGACTTTGGTACTAAACTGTACTTAAATTTAGATGTTTAAAATCCACTTGTAAAATTGAAAGATAAACAGCTTTCTGTTATTCAGGAAACAAAGAATGCACAAGGTACAAGGACTTAGTAACAAGCTACTTTTCTATACATAATATAGAAAGCAAGAAAATCATTCTAAATTGTTAAATTTCTGTGTTAAACAGCTAAAGGAAATCATAATCAAATAGACAGTAAATTCCAATAGAAGAAAAATAAACTGAACTTAGCATGACTGAAGTATCTCAGATTCCAGTATTTAGCAGTCCTAAAGGGAATCACTGATATGGTTGCTATAATAAGTCTTAGCATCCCCAGTATATACCAGTACCACACCTGAAGATGACTAAGGGCATGGCTAGCACAACACAAAAGGCTGGAATGCTACCAGAACTGAATAATGTACTCCAGGAAACAGAATATGAAGGAGCAAGTGCAGGTGAAGATTTGCCAGGCAAATCAGTAATGCTTGGTGACCCACTTAGCTTGTAGGATACTAGTTAGAAATTTTTTTTATTTTTTTTTTTGCATGCACAATTGTACTTAAATTAGTTGTTGGCATCATTTCAACAGTGAAAAGGTTGTAGTAACATTTAAATGGTCATAGTATTAGGTGGCATTCCTGATTAAAACTTGGAAATTTGAATTGCATGAGACCTTCCCTTAATATTCGAAAAAATTCAACCCTCTTAGATCTTAGATTGAATCCTTTCTCTGAAGAAGAAAAATAAAAATTGTTGCTTTGAACTGCAGGGTCTACCTTTCTATCACTTGTCTAAGCAAGATGGAACAAACTATCAATAGCGAAACATGTGGCACACATACAATGCAATATAAATTCTCATCAGAGAGTCAACAATGCTTCTGCACACAGTATTTGGGCAGCGTACATCTGGCTGTAGAGCTTTTCTGGTGAGACAACCAGCAATGCAACACAAGCATCAATGGCAGGCATATACTCACACTTGACCTGCTAGTGATTTACCAGAACACATCACATGGAGAGTGTATCCGGGGGACCCGGGATGCCTGTCTAAATCTCCACTGAAACCTGTCATTGCACAGTGGCATAATAAACTGTGGTAGGTTGCACTGCACCCTCCAACTCCACTGGACTGGCTGCCATTTTTAGAGTGGATGCTGTGGCTAGTTTAGCGCTTGTCACAGGCACCTGGAGCAGGCATGGGTCATGCTAGACCCTTCCTCAGACTATGCTGAGTTACAGTCATTATCAGCCTAGAAGAACCACCCAGATGTGGCTGTAGACATAGCATCCTTGTGCTCCTCTGATAAGGGTCAAGAAGAATTACTGGCCATTAAACAATAAGAAGGGCTTCATGTGAGCCATGTCTTCCACAAGTCATTTATTCGTCTAAAGAATAACTATGTTTTTCTTGTTCTGCTTTAACTCTTCTGAATCTTCTTATGCTTATCGGTTGTTCCAGGACTTTTGCGACCATCTGCTTAGGCTGAGCAATTTTGGCTATTTGGCCTTGAGCCAAGGTTTGAATCTGCCAGCCAAGTGCACTGTGTCAACATAGGTATTACTGCGCAGTCAGCGCAAGGGAAGTCAGACATAGTGTCCTTGAGATGTTCAATTCATGAGGCAATGAGTACATTTCAGGTGCCTATTTTTGACTTGTGTGGAGAGAAAATTGACTCCAGCAATAAAGAGTGGATAGTATGTTAAGCGAAGAACACTCAGTCATGCTAACAATGCATTAGCAACCAGCCCACTAGTTGGCTATTTGTTAGAGAATGTGGAATATTTAAAGGAGAAAATGCTGTGTAGCCAGGGATGTCAGGTCCTAGATATATTTCCATCCCAACTAATTCCCAAACACCATACAAAAGATCTGAAATTAGTCCAAAAACATGGTCAAAATCGAGATGCTTTTTCTCTTCTTCTAGTTTGTGTGGGAAACACACACTTTTTTAATCACTGCCTGGTACAGCCAATCTTTGCAATATAACTTACAACCAAAATTGTTTTGTACATCATAGACACTCTGTCTGCACTTAACACTTTCCCTTCAGTTGCCATGACTGAATTGATTTGATTTTAATCCTATTACTTGCTTTAAAACATGGTGGCCAACGAATATTTTTAAACTACGCCCAAAAAAACACAACCTGTGGAATTACGTTTTCCACTTGCAACCTTATTCCATTAGGTAACCTAATTTGGTGTATTAGAAAAAAATACTTGACCCTAGCAGCCCTGGGTATTTATCGCAAATTCATTCATACGTCAGTACCTGTTTTTATTAGATGGTCTCAGAATCCCAGTGTTTCATGCATCCCCAGTGCTTGGAAGGGATGACAAACTTTTAGGAAGAAGAAATTTATATTCACCATTATGACAACAGACAGATGGGCTGTTAGAGTTGATTAAGGGCTGTTAATTTAATTCACTTTGAATTTTATATATGAAGCATATATATACTTTGGGAAAATGTAATGGATGGTTAATGGGTGGTTAGTAATTATATGTTGCCCTATTAAATTCAGCTGTTATTGCTTTCAGGGAAAATCAACCCAATTTTGTGGAAACTGAGCTACTACAGCTGATCTACTACTTAAGCCACACCCGAACCCATAATTCAAACACTTATAAATGACTTTTCCACAGGACCATATATTAAACATTTTTCCTAATACCATTTCTTTTTGTTACGCGTCAAAGAATGTAACAGGAGCCCACAAGAATCAAAACAAGGGATATCAGCAACATGGTGTTATGCTTCCATCTGCTGGCTGTTTGACTGTCATGATCCTTAGATTATTAATAACACAATAAATAATATATATATATATATATATCAACAAATATTAATTAAAAAAACCATGAAAAGAACAACCATACTGTAAAATAAAATCAATTAATTATTCAAAAACTACTTTGTGCCTTTGGTTTATGAACTATGGTAAAGTAGGTTAGTACCTGAGTATTTTTGTTTTATATGAATATATTGCTGCATATTTGCAGGTCATTTCATTAATTGTTAAAGGCACCATTGCACCACCATTGCTCCATTAATTGTTTGACCATAGGAAAAAAAATACTGTAGAGAGAAAGTTGCTGAGCTATGCTTAATGAAAAAACATAATGAACAACTTCATGGTGTTTCTAAAGTCCTTGAGGAAGTGTGAACATGTGTGTCTGTGTGTGTTCAAAGGATGTCCTTTACACATTCCTTAACTTTATTAAGCTAGTGTCTGTCTCTGCTTTGGCTGATACATACAGCTGACTTCCTTAAATGGGATTGGTCATCATCCTGATCCCTGGTCAGATACAAACAATGTAATAAAAGATGAAAGAAAACCAGCTGCTGCTTAATAGCCAAAGCCATGTATAGTGTGTAACCCAAAGCAGGACTGCTTCATGTTCGACATTATGAACTACCCTCCCTGTATACAAGATCACATTAGGGTGGGCTTATCTACAAAACATAATGGAGCGTCTGAGCATGGCGTTCTCTCCGATTATGAATCGGATCATGGAGACATGTTTTCAACATTGCCACAAGTTTTCAATTCTTATCCCCTCCTACAGCTATAATGAGAACCTGCAGGATAACATCCCCCCATTGTGGAAGGCGTAAAACAATGAATTCTTTAAAATGCATTCCTGCTTTAAAAGCCTCATTAGCAATATAAAGAGCTTACGTAAAATAGTGCAGCAGTGGCTGCATGGACGATGCTGTGAGTCAGGGTGGAAAAAGATGACACCGTAAGTGAAGTACACTCTGTCAAGACTTACTCCATTAAAAGTAGTATGAAGTATATACTACTTATGAGTATGTAACAGTAGTATGGAGGCAAAAAAAAAAAAAAATCTACTTGAGCAAAGTAAAAAAAAATACATACATTTAAACATACTCAAAGCAAGAGTAAGTAAATATTTCTAATGTGAAAGAGCTGACATCATACCCAACCCTGCAAGACTAACCAGTTTTCTAAGCAAGCAGTCATACGGAAAATATGCCAACTCAAACAAACCTAGAATTTGGCTTGCTGGTTAGCTAATGTTTAATAATCCTATTTAAAAAAAAAAAAAAAAAAAAGCTTTTTGGAATAAAAGCTAAGGCACATTAGTACCAAATATGAAATCCAAACTAGCTAGCTAATTTAACAAGTGCATTCACAAAACCGAACATTGTAGGCAATTTAAGTAACTAAATTACAAATTTTTAAGGTAACATCCTTCTTCATAGGTTTGCTACATGTTTATCTCTCTTTAAAATTTGCTTGAGAGCAAGTATTTATTTTCCATTCAAATTCATTTACAAAAGTTCAACTGCTGAAGTATTTTTCACTGCTGCTGATAATGATGGCTGATTTATATGTCCCGTGTGTTGCAGTGAAAGAGAGAGAACCCTACCTAACACTTTTTGGAGCTGGAAGCTGAGCTACAGAACTAAGGTGTCCCACGGTCTGTGTTGAGTTTACACTGAAGATTTTTTGTTTGTTTCTTTATGTTGAAAATAAGCAGTTATGATGTAATTTTAAAAATAAATAAATAAATAAATAAATAAATAAATAAGTGTTTCAGCATCAAATCAAAGACCTGAAGAAAATTGCCTGGTAAAGGAAAGACTATAGCAATTATTTCACTTTGAAAATGCTTTATTTAAAGAAACTAACACAACTGGCAATGTTGCCCTATCTATCTCCTATGAGATGAAGATTAGACAAGAGCTTTAACTGTCAGTGATAAACCAGGTTTCTCCTCAAAAGATATTAAATGCATTTTTAATCAAAAGGTGCAAAATAAATATCAAACTAATATATGGGAACAATTATTCTCTACAAATAACTGGTTGTTGGTGAAGGTATTGATTTCTGGAAATTGTACTGGTACTACATGGGTCGATGGTCATGCAGTGACTTTGGTAATGGGGCCCAAACACACACACTCAAGTATGTACACTCATTAGTACACTGCTCCACTGAGCACAAATATATAACGGGCACTCTTTTACGTTCCCTCACACAGCTGCAATCAAAATTATTTAACCCCCATTGCAAATCAAGTTTACTGTCAAAATTTACAGACTCAAATAAAAGCAACTGAAATAGTTCAACACAACGAATGCTTCAAGTGGTTTCCCATAGAAAATCTCTGGTGTGATTTGAAGAAGGCGGTTACAGCACACAAACCCAAGAATATTACTGAACTGGAGGCCATTGCTCATGAGGAATGGGATAAGATTCCTCAGGAACACTGCCAGAAGCTATGCATCTCATTTGCAGCAGGTCATAACAGTAAAAGGGTGCTCTACTAAGTACTAAAGATGTTTGCCATGAAGGGGTTGAATAATTTTGAAACTGGAGAAATCATTATAAGTTGCATTTTCAGTTGCATTTGGCGAAACCACTTGAAGCATTCGTTGTGTTGGACTATTTCAATTGCTTTTGTTTGATTTGTTCATTGCAAACAGCTGGAAGTCTGTAAATTTTCACAATAAACCTGATTTGCCAGGGGGGTTGAATAATAATTTTGATTGCAACTGTATGTAAACAACAGTAAGTAGAGGCAAAGAAATTTAAGTCATATTAGTTAGGCTGTTTTTAAGAGTCCAGTCAGAGATCAAAAAGAGACAATACACAGATGGGTCACAAATTAAAACAGTGGCTGTTGGGGGCATTTATTTTTGCTGACATGCTTTGAGTCCATTGTCCCCTTAGAGAGAACAGTCACTGCAAATCAATACAAAGTTATTCTGACTGATCATGTTTATCTTTATGATGAAACCGTTATATCCTGATGGGCATGGTCTCCTCCAGGATGACCCCATCCCCATGGCACGAGGGCTCATTAAATGATTTGATGAGGATGAAAATAATGTAAAGTCATGCTACAGCTATTGTAGTCACCAGACAATGGGAGATTTTGAAGCGTACTGGTGGACAGCGCTCTCCACTACTAACCGAGAGCATATCTATTGGAAGAATGGTACTTATCTCTAGTACAGTTTCAGAGACTTTTATGCCAAGGCACCCTGACACCAACTGGTCTGGTGGCTCTTGGTGGCCTAAAACCTTACTAACACACTTTATAGTGTTCTTTTCCTTAAACTCGTCACCGGTCTGTATATAGCAGTGTTTATTTATGATCTTTTTGTCACCCCCCCTCCCCATACATTATGTACAACTTGCATGAGCTGAATAATGCTTTGTACTGTTTGAATTAACTCCCTCATAGGCAGCAGTTTGATGTCCCGAAAGTACAGATCTGGTCAATGATCACAGGGTTTGGGACATCTAAAGACACAACTGCACTCAATGAGGGCACAAAACTTCTTTGATGACATCTTCACCCATACTTAGGTTTTGTGGGCACATGATTTCAAACACAGCAAGGAAACTTGTGCTATGTAGAATAAGCTGCCTCATTCACCACTGGGCATGAGGTAGGGATACACCCTTGATGGTAATGCCAATCAATCATAGACAACTTGCACACACACATTCACACGCTTTCACACCAAGGGCCATTTAGCACAGCCAATCCACCTACAGTCATGTGTTTGGGAGGGAGAACATACAGTAACCAGAGGTCAGGAAACAATCAGGGACCCTGGATCTGTGAGGTAGCAATGCTACCCACTGCACCATCTTATAGTCAACAAAGAAATTTAACCCTTCATCTCATGCGAGTGTACATTATGTAAGCAACATAAAGACAGTAAATAATCACTTTTATATATGTATATTGTTATTTTTTGGTCATGAACCTTGCTGAGTGGACCTTTAATTAATAACGTACTGCACAAATGTCATACTGCAGCACAGAGTAAACTTACAACTGTTCAAAAGACTTAGCAAATTCAGTGGTTTTTATGAAACAGGATCAGAATAGTTACAACATGAGTGAAACCAAAATGGCCACCTGTCCATCAGTAATAATAGAGAAGTCGTGGTTCTCATGGAAATACATAACAACCAGCGTATAGCTGATAAGTGCCCAATTAGTTCAATGGATACTTAACAGTATTTCAGCTTTAGTCTTATTCATAGAGCTCATGCTGTGTTGTAGCTGCCCACATCCTTTCCGAAGTTATAATAGTCCAGCTCCTGTATAGCAACCTCAGAGAGCTTGGTGAGATTAGGCGCATCATTAGCATCCATATTTTCAGGGGCGGCGAAGTTAAAGTTATCCTCTTCATAATCCTCATGAGGTTCCAGATCTGGAGGAGCATCTGAGAGACAAATAAGAGGTCAGAAATTAAGCAACCTTATTTCTTGATCACTGAATTTCAGCTTTAAGAGAGGTTTTGTTAGAACTTCCTCACCTTGTCCCTCTGGGGATACATCCATGCCATGTTTAACCTTCATGTGTCGACTGAGGTTACCCTTCAGGTTGAATCGGCTGGAGCAGTACGAACACTTAAATGGCTTGCTGCCAGCATGGAGATGCATGTGACCCAGAAGATTATACATCCGGTTAAATGATTTCCCACACACCTGTTTAAAAAAAAAAAAACAACAACAAATAAATAAAATAGCAAAAATGGTGACGTATAATTGCATGAGATTTTCTGTATTTATTTCTGATTTGCATACAATGGACAGAACATTTACTGCTGGACAGATAGAACTTGTGACAGTGGTGCCAATGTTTTTCAGGGGAAAGCAGCTATTGTATGCTCAAAAAGTCAACAGATGATGTCGGAGACTAATTTGCATATTCACTGCTTTGTTGTTGTATCATATGGTAGCTGGACAACCTTACTGTGCACAGGCCAAGCCTTTTTTAAAAAAAATAATAAAATCACTAAAGTGGATTAAAAAGTCACCAAGTATAGCAGCAAAATAACTAAATCACCAACAACGAGTTCTGTACAGTCAACCAGATGGGTCTAAATTCTTCGTAGTATCAATGCTAATCAATACCACTGCAGTGTTTAGCAATCAGCAAAATCTGGAATGGTTTGTTTAAATGAGTACAATTTGCTATTCACGTCTTTGGTGCTCTGATATTCTGGAGCCTTACCTTGCACTTAAAGGGTTTCACAGGAAGGTGGACGATCATGTGAGTTTTCAGAGTCTGCTTCTGGACGAAGGACTTGAAGCAGACGTGACACTGAAAGGGCCTGACACTAGCATGGATCAGCATGTGCCTCCTCAGGTTTGCAGACAATGTGAACTCACGAGCACATACATCACACTTGAAGCCCTTCGTTCCCTGAGGATCAAGAGGAAGCAACAAAGACTGGTGACATCTCAAGGATTGATTTACAAGTGATGTCAGTCTGAGAGCACTTATCATTCATCTTATTCAAATAACAATTTCTTTTTGGCTTGGATGAGGTTTTGAAAAATGACTGTTTACATACACAGAGTTGGAAGTTTATTAGGTACATAACCCCCTTCTCACCATCTGTACATTCCAACGAGCGTGACGTAACTGCTTTGTGTGGTATAAATTAAGTAGACCATTGTTTCAAGTATGAGGGTTATACTGACTGTTGGAATGGGCAACATGAAGAACGTGAGTTTATGGAATGATAGCTAGTTCTACATTTACACTTTTGGCAGACACTTTTATCCAAAGCAACTTAGAAATTAGCTTCTTTTTTTTTTTTTAATAATCAGCTGCAGTTTTTTGTTCCAACCAAACAGGAGCCACTGCTTCCACTTGTTTAATCAGCTGATCTTGGTCTTCAATCAGGTTTGGTACCTACTTGGTTAAAACGAAATACTGCAACCGTAGTGGCCCTTTGCGGACAACAGGCATGGTCTTAGAGAACACATCCCCCCAGCAGACTGCTGGCAAGCAAATGTGCCTGGTTGGACAAATCAAGATTTGTACTAATCTTGCTGCTGGAAAAATTTTAATTTGGCTCAAGCAGCATGGATCCAATTTTTGTTGTTCTTTTAGGGGTTAACAATACAATAAAGAGCATATGAATATGACCATGGAAATGATCAAGTTTAGCCCCCCATGGCTATAGTTTGTCCACATTTTATAGGACACTTCCAGCATGATAATGCACCATGACATGAGGCACATATCATTGCTGAATGGTTCCAGAGAACTTCTAGAGACGTATCCCCTATTGTACAACAGCTACCAATTGGAGGTAGTGAAGCCTAGCATGTGCTTCCTCTGAAACACATGAACCTGTTTGAACTGCTGCACATGCTATGTCACAGGGCGGCTGAACACACTTGGAGGAAAACGCTGCCCTTTTCCGCATACGGAAGCTCGCAGATCACCGTGATTTGTGAATATCGCGCTGACTGACAAGAGACAAGAGTAATGGCATCCTCCCGCCCAGAAATCATGGCCAATTTTGTTTTGTTGGACACCCAGTCATGGACATCATCAGGCATCATCAGGATTCAACCTTGTGGTCTCCCAGCAATAGGGCAACTGCTTTAGTGTTACGGTACAACATTCTTGTGCAAAACAGCCCAGCATCTTACCCTGGGCAAATAAATTACATCTAACCAGGCACAACACTACTAGATAAATGTACCTAATATTCTGGAAACTCTACAACAGGTGTGTCGAACTCAGGTTCTGGAGAACCATGACCCTACAGAGATTTGAGTTTACTCTCTTCCAACATACCAAATTCATCCCATGAAGGCCTTGGGAACACAAAACAATGAGTTGCATCTGGTATGTTAGAGGAAAGAAAGGGAGGCAGAGAGAACAACCAACAGTGCCAATGGGGATGTCTCCACCACCACCAAGTCAAGCCTGTCTTTATACTAATTTGTATACCAGAATTACACTTAAAATATACTTCAGTCAGGAAGAAAACTATTGAAGAAAAACCATTTCAGACATTTGACCTTGCTGATCCTGTTTGAATCAATTCCAAAATCTGATCAGTTCATCTGCTGGTTACGATGAGAATCTTGGATATTTGCTTGGACAGACGGATACACAGACAACCGATGGCAAAAATCATAGCTAGCCAAAAATGGGCCTGGAATGCCTGAACATGAAGGCGTAAGTAACATCTCTGCAGGGCAACCAGGAAGGAAGCTATTAAAGAAAATATTAGACATGTGACCTTGTTATGACCTTAACCCTGTTTGGATCAATTCCAAAACCAGTTAATCTGCAGGTAACAACGATAATTCCATATAAATCCTACAAACTTTCAATCACTCGTTCTTGAGATATCACATTAACAATAATCTCGGACTGACGGACGGACAACCCGAAAACAAAAAGAAACTGCAGGGTGGTCTTCAACAATAAATGAGCAAGAGAGACAAAAACATGAAGAATGTATAGGTAATAGAGTGAGATGTAAAAAGAAACAAACAGAACATTGAGAGACGTCAATTAAAAAGCAAGCATCTGTAAAACATAATTGCGTAGTTTATCAAATTTACAGGAACTGAGGCCAAGACAGCTAGGAATTACTTGTGTGCTCTTCCCTAATGAAGCAAGAGTTATGCCATTAACTCCAGTAACAGTTCATATAAGCCTGGAGTTGGGAGCAGAACAGATAATATTGAGATTCTAATATTGATTCTCCTGCTAGCTGTATACTTGACAGCTGCCCAATCAAAAAACTTAAAATAAATAAATAAATAAATAAATAAATAAATAATTTAAGAGATAAATAAATAAATAAATATTTTTAAAAAAAAGAAAGAAAGAAAGAAAAAAAAAAAGAAAAAAAAAAAAAAAAAAAAAACTCTCCAAGCATAAATTTCCTACCTTATTTCTAATTGCAGTCCAGCAATTTCTCAAAGAAATCATCACTAATAACCACAGGGCATGACTACCACTGAAGGCAGGTCATGAGATCAAATCCCAACACTGCCAAGCTACCTCAACTGCTCAGATGTATAAATAAGATAAATGCAAGTCGCTCCAAATAAGGGCGTCTGCCAACTGCTGTAAACGTAAAACCATGACAATCACAATAACCACACAGAATACAATACAACATAAAGAAGATGTATCACTTCTGCATAAGTCATATGTAAGCTCCCCCTAACCATGACATGCAGTGGTTTCAGTCAAACAAAAAGACATCTGTGGCATGACCAGCTCATTGTAAACATTCGATGTAAATAGATAGTTCTTGCCAGATGGCAGATAAATCCCACAATCCCACTCTCCAATATTCTATGCACCCTAGCTGAATTTGCCAATAAGAGAGCACTACTTATGTATTTCAAATTAAAATGAAGGTTATGGTGGGTTTGTAGTTTATTAAACACACACAAAAATATTTTAATAAGGTACCTAATAAACTGGGCTTTTTTTTATTGAATAGCGTGTAAAGATTTTTTACACAAAAATCTCTCAATTAAACAAAATTTTAAATTTGAAAAATTTGTTTTTCTGGCACTATTGTTTATCCTAGTGCTAGGATTTTTATCCAACTGTCTTGGGTTTAGTCTTGTAAAACATGAAAAGCATTATGTATACCTACTTTTGCAGCTGTACTTGCAATGTGTAACACAGTAAAAGCTCCATACACACACAAACATACTAAAACAAAGTCATTTTTACCTTAGCGGCACGTGGCTGAGGCTTGAGCACTTTATGTATGAGAGAGTGCTGACGTAGCTGGTGGAGCTGCAGGAACTGCAGGCCGCACTGGCTGCAGGAAAAAGAGCGTTGGGCCTGATGCTTCAGCATATGGTTCTGCAACTGACTACGGTAGGCAAATGTCTTACTGCAGTGGCTACACTGGAAGGTGGCCGGCCCTTGGTGGCTGACCTGATGGCGCTTGAGGTGGGCATAGGTGGGGAACTCCATGGAGCACTGCGGGCAAATGTGGCAACGGCCACGCTCATGCTTCACCTCATGGGCTCGCAGCTCACTGGGGTAGGCAAAGCCTCGGCGGCAGAAACGGCAGCTGAAGGGCTTGACATCTGAGTGTTGCAACATGTGGCGTTTTAGGTGGCTGGTCTGAGTAAAGCCCTTTTTGCAGACAGTGCACTTGTGCGGCCGTGTGCCTTGGTGGGTCAGGAGGTGTGTCTGCAGGTGGCTTGGCTGCTTGAAGAGCTTACCGCAATGTGGGCAAGCATGGGGTTTAATGCCATTGTGACCCAAGATGTGCGTTACAAGGTTATATTTGGAAGTGTATGACTTTTCGCACATGCGGCACTTCCAACGCTTCAAGCCTTCGCCGACGTCTACACAATACGACTCATTGATCTGTATGTTGATGTCCAATCGGTCAATGCGGCGGCCCCGCGGTGCCTCCCCTTCCACAGGCTCCCCCCAGAACATGCCTTGGTTGTTCTCATCAAACTCCCCTACCCCATCCATATCCCCACCCTCATAGCCAACCTCATTAGCCCGGAAGTAGCTGCTGATCTCCTCCCCTCCACTGCCAGCCTTCCCCATCCTTGCATCATTCCCTTCCTCTTCCTCATTTCCTCTTTTCTCCAGTGTATGGTTTCTGCCATGGGTATGAACCTCATTAGGTGTGTGATTGTTGGAGTGGGGATGAACATGGTGGTTAGGTGGCGGATGTGTGCTCTTGGGTTCCCGCACACAGGTAGAGCAGCAGTTGCTGGGGTGAGGTTTGGAGGCTAGGCGGTAACCAGAGTTGTCTACCATCTGCATGCTCTCTCTAGGCATCATGCTCATCATGTGGTTGCAAGAAGGTAGTCCCGGGGTCACACACTCACCTTTGACATGTGAACCCGAGTTATGGTGCCCTATAAGAGGCTTTGTGTTTTCAGGTGTCCCCTGCCACCTCCTTTCCGCACAGCTTGGGTGAACCTGACCGTCCTCGCCGAGGTTCACACCCAGGTAATCACCATTAGCACCAATGAGCTGGTCAGCATACTCATACTCCATCCGCTCGATGGACGGAGCAGGCGATTCTTTGGGCTCTCCGGTATAAAAGCCATTAGGTGCAATGGTGGCACCAAAGACCTCATTCTGGGATATAAGTCCCAACACAGCAGCTTGGGCCAGAGACAAGACCACCACTGGGTCTGTCTGTGTCCCCACATCCATCTGCTGGTGCATGGCTTCAGCGTAACATCGAACCAGCTGCTGGGTCTTCTCCTCCTGCAACATACACACATCATAAATACCTCAGAGGGCATAAATGAGCAACCTAGACGTCAAGTAAAATCCAACTAAAAAGATATCTTGGATTCCATTGTTCACCATTTAAACCACAAAGACACTGAATTCATCTCCTGAGGAATTAAAATGCTTTATTTGTGATAGAACTGAAGATATTGTCAGGCAATTACAATATAATTCAATCACCTAATTTAATTTCACATAAAAATGATACACTGATAACTGTGAATTCAGATCTCTGAGCTCTTGTTTTTTCATTTGTGAACAACCATACTCCTAACAAATAAGTAAAAAAGAGAGAGGAGAGAGAGAGAGAGAGAGAGAGAGAGAGAGAGATACTAACAAAAAAAAAATCATGAATATGCACAGTGAGGGAAAGAGTGCATGAAAGGAAGCTCGACTGACAGAAAAGACAGATTAGGCGAGTGATGGAGGGAGAGGAAAAAAAGAGGAGGGGTTGAATGTGTGAGTGAACAAGAGAGTGGGTGAGTGAAAGAGAGCAAGAGAAAAGAGGCACAGAGAGAGAGAGAGAGAGAAAGAGAGGGGGGAATAAAATGAAAAGCATATAAAAATAAATTAAATTTAGATGTACAGAAAGAAATAACAGCATAATATCTTAAATGTGAAAAAGGCATTTGGTTAAAACAACACAGCTTTTCAATCATTAAAATCTGTATTGTACACAGTAAGGAATAAGTGAAACACACAGACACACACACACACACACACACACACACACACACACACACCCTCTAATATAAACTTACCAAATTTCTCTTGGTTTGAGGTTTTAGATGTTTGAGCGATCTCATCTTTAGTCAAAAGTTCACGTTTACCTGCTTGCCCCTTCTGCTCCACACTCTCTACAGTCTATAGCTACACACAAACACACACAGATACACAGTCTCTGTTCTCTCTGTATGTGAGCTTGTTCGTTTTCCTCTCTCTCTCTCCCCTCCCTTTCTGTCAGACTGACTCTCTCTCTCTCTCTCTCTCTCTCTCTCTCTCTCTCTCTCTCTCTCTCTCTCTCTTTCTTTCTCTCTCACTCTCTCTCGTATGTGCTCGCTCTAATTTTCCTCTTTCCCCTCCCCCATCTCTCTCTCTCTCTGTCTGTCTCTCTTTCTTTTTCTCTCTCTTTCATACTGGTGCAAGCACACACACACACACACACACACACACACACACACACACACACACACACACGCGCACGGTATTTGCTTTTATGCCCCAAAGAAAAACATATTAGATATAAACACCCCAAATCAGTACTAGATTGAGAGGAGTTGAAACAAAGAATAAAAGAGAGAGAGAGAGAGAGAGAGAGAGAGAGAGAGAGAGAGAGAGAGAGAGAGAGAGAGAGAAAAAGAGAGAGACAGAGAGAGAGAGATGAAGGGGAAAGAGAGAGAGTGACTAAGCAAACATAGTAAAATAAAAGACAAAAACATACACATAATGTGGAAAAGAATAATGAATGAAATGGGAAAGGAGAAGAGGAGAGACAGACAGATAAAGGCAGTAAGAAATCTGCACTGGCCACAAAGTCAGAGGGTCATAATTGGAATACGCAAATCTTCAGTGTAAACCCAAGTCCAGTAATGGTCATTCAGTATACATCAGTGTTTCACACACAGCCAAATATAATACATATAAAAAGCAAAACTTGCTCAAGTTCAAACATTATTAACTAAACATGTACATGCTTTTCATTGAGTTAACTTTGTTCTTTTTGGTCTGTAGGGGGAAAAAAAAACTGTTTAATATTCTAATCTTTAACTGGAACAATAAACTGTATGGATACTAGAAATGTCCCAATGCACAGTTTGTTTATTTGATCATGGTTAATATACGATATAATGTTGCAGTACAGTATGTATATGAACCCATTTTCATTTTGGGGGCATTTTAGAATTGTAGTGGTTACACCTCAGGAGAAAATGGCTGAGAGAGAGGTATTCAGGAAGACAAGAAAATGGAGGGATGAGGGAGGAGAAGTCTTTTTCAGTGAGGGAGAGGGAGGGAGAGAGCGAGAGAGAGAGAGGGAGAGAGGGAAAGAGAGAGAGAGAGAGAGAGAGAGAGAGAGAGGGAGGGAGGGAGAAGGAAAGAACAAATAGAGAGAGAGCAAGAAAGAGAGGGGAGGAGATAAACAGAATGACCGAGGGAGGGGAGAGAGCGAGTGAGAGAGAAAGACAGACAGACAGAAAGGGAGACGGAAAGAGAGGGAGTGCGAGGACGAATGAGGGAGGGGGAAGAGAGAGAGCGCGAGAGAGAGAGAGGAGTGACAGAGTGAAGGAGATAGAGAGAGAGTGAGAGAAAGAAAGGGAGGGCAGGGAGTGAGACAGGAAAGAGAAAATGGAGACATGAGAGACAGATTCTGATTGCAAGTACTTTGATTAAGTTTTAAACGCCACAGTCCAGTTTTTCACAGGGTTCATCTACATGGTTTCAAGTGTCTGATCCAAGTCAGGTTCACATACTGAACATACTAGAAAATGACTGAACCCTCTCATGGCTTATTATTCACACACAGTAGAGGACAGTGTGTAGAGTCACACAGTCACACACAGTGCCTTTACATGCACACTGATGATCCCAACATTACCCGATTTAGACAGTTGACTAAACATTTGCAATCAGATTATAAAACTGACCATTTACAATATGTATATTAACAGCCAGAAAGAGAAAAACTCTCTCTGGATCAAACTCATAACAGCTTGAGGAAGGCAATTCTGAATAATTACCAGTATCCTTGAGTTATACATCCAAACTTCAGTTGTACTTCAGTTTTGGTTGGTACAACCAACCAATCAACCATCCCTTCATTCGTTCTCCCTAACCACTTTATCCTAGTCAGGGTAGTGGTGGATCTAGAGCCTATCCCAGAAACACTGGGCGCAAGGCAGGAATAGAACCTGCCACTGGAAGACATCGTACACACACGCATTCACACCAAGGGGCAATTTAGATTCACCACTGTGGTAAAATCAGCCCCAGTCCTCTGATAGGTGAAGTGTGGTGCCTCATTATGGGATAGACATCTCCTAATTATACTTCAGAAGTCTTATTCCAGCCCTTTCCATTACAGAGGGAAGTGGAAATGGGCAGCAATGGGAAGCGGTAGCTCAGTGGTAGGGCTGTGATGGTGGCAGGTAAAGGTGCCTTGCTGAAACAACTTTTTTTTTGCTAGCACATAAACTGATCCCTTGATACTGTTGATTTGCATGGATTAACAGTATGTTGGTTCAGGCGGGTGTGATTTTGCAGAAAACGTAGGAGTAACTTTTTCCTCCCTGACAAGTGCCAGAGCACAGACACCACCATACTACCTTCTTGTTTTCTGTTTGCTCACAAGACCCATGTTTGCAAATTCACACGTCAAACATCACATACATAATGATGCAGAGTGAAACTATCTGCTACCAGAAGCAAATGCACATTTAGGGTCCTTTCACAAGGCAAACTGTATTTGCATTTAGACACTGAGGATAGGGGAAATTGTTCGGGAACTGATTTTGCCTTATTCATCAGGAGTAAAGATAAGATCAACACAATTGGAGCACCGAAAAGGCTGCTTGTGCTTATCTGAGCACCACTGTTCAAACACTTACCACTGGTATCCATCAAGGGATCTATTGCGCTGGATGTGAACGATAAATTTCTGCCCAGTTGAGCAGGTCCCTGCACAAAAAAATGGGACGAAGCTAGGGAGAAGCCACCTGTTTCCAAGAGTTCACCTGGGCAACTGAGGGACTCGTACACTGCCACTATTACACAAGGTGCAAACATTCACTGATGCGCAAGAAGGCAACACGATTCATTAAGAGCAAGGGGGTGTAAACTTTTGAACACGATGATTGGTGTAAATTGTTAGCATTTTGTCTTCTGGGAGACATGTACCTATCTTATCTAGCATCTGAAGGGCAGTACTAAATGAAAAAATAATTTACACCGATCATCCTGTTTAAAAGTTTACACCCCCCTGGCTCTTCATGTATCGTGTTACCTTCTTGAGCATCAGTGAATGTTTGCACCTTATGTAACAGTTGTTTACGAGTCCCTCAGTTGCCCTCAGTGTGAAAAGATGGATCTGAACATCATATAACCACCGTTGGAAAGGGGTCAAATGCAGAAGATACTGGAAAAGCAAAGAATGTGCAGGACCTGGAGGATTTTTCCTGAAGAACAGTGGGCAGTTTAACTGCTCAGGACAAACCAGGGACTAATGAACAACTATCACAAAACATAAAAACAGTCGCTAATCATCCAGGTAACGAAACAAAGTACTAATAACAAAGGGTATATAAACTTCTGAACGGGGTAATTTTTAGAAATTGAGCTATTATCTTGTCTTGTGGACTATATGTAAACATCTGTTATGTGAAATAGCTTAAGGACAGTACTAAATAAAAAAAAAAAACATGGGATTTTTATGATCCCTCATATTGTTAACAGTATTAAGATTTAGTAGATTCTGCAAGGGGTATGCAAACTTTTGGGAACATCTGTATCAGACACCAATAACATTGTCTCTCTGACCCAAGAAGTTCTCTTCGACAGAGGCATGATCAAAAAGGTACCCCATGGTTCAAAACAAAAGGTTCTACAACATCTTTGCATCCAAGAAGGATGGTGCTGTCCATTTAATTCTAGAAATTACATGGAAAGCATTTCCAAAACTGCAATCCAAAGTCACCTACATCACCACAAGTTGTTTGGAAGTGTTTCAAGAAAAAAACCTCTACTCTCATCCACAAACAAACTCATGCGTCTTCAGTTTGTCAGACACTACAGGAACTTCAAATAGGATCGGGTTCTATGGTCAGATGAAACCAAAATGGAGCTTTTTGGCAATAAACACCAGAGGTGGTTCTGGCGCACACAGAGAGGTCGCTATATGGAAAAGTACCTCATGCCCACGGTTAAATATGGTGGTGGCTCTTTAAAGTTTTGGGGCTGTTTTTCTGCCAGAGGACCTGGACATTTTGTTATGATACATGGCATCATGGACTCTATCAAATATCAACAAAAATTAAATGAAAGCCTGAATGCCTCTGCCATAAAGATTAAAAAGGGCTGTGGTTGGATCCTCCAGCAGGACAATGATCCAAAACATACATAAAAATAAACACAAAAATGGTTTACTGACCACAAAATCAAGGTTCTGCCATGCCCATCCCAGTCCCCTGACTTGAAAACCATAGAAAACCTGTGGGGTGAACTGAAGAGGAGAGTCCACCAGCGTGGACCTTGAAATCTGAAGGATCTGGAGAGATTCTGTATGGAGGAATGGTCTCAGATCCCTTGCCATGTATCCTCCAACCTCATCATGCATTAGAGGAGAAGACTCAGAGCTGTTATCGTGGCAAAGGGAGGCAGCACAAAGTATTGACTAAAAGGGTGCCAATAATTGTTGCACCCATTTATTTAACAAAGATTTTTTTTGATAAACCTGTGTTGTGTTTGCAATTGTTTGATATCCATGAGAGCAGAGTATTTTTGTGAATTTTTTAAAGAAAAGATCAAAAGGTTAAAAAATAGACAATTTTTCAGTCTTCTTTGCTCATATTTACCAAGGGTGCCAATATTAGTGGAGGGCACTGTAGAACATCAAAAAGCTAATTATGAAAATGAGCTGACAGGAGATTTAAGCTGACAGTTTACTACTTTCTTGGTCACACTGCACTAAGTGTTTTTGATGAGGCTGTGAGCTGAGCCAGTGCTATAGCACTGCACTTGGCATGCTTTGCAGCAGACAATTTGAACTACCATCACAAGTTATATGGCCTGATCTTCACACCCATATGTGGGCCTTCACCACAAAGTTGTTTCCACTTGGCTATTTGCCAAGTTAGAACAAAACCATTGTCTACATTGTCTTTGTTCTCCGTACCATTAAGATTTCTCTTTATTGGAACTATAGGCCCCAAACCTGTTCCAGCATGACAATGCCCCATAAGGTCACAAAAGGTCCATAAAGATAAGGCTGGTTTGGAAGCACTCAAGTGCCCTGCACAAAGCCCTGTCCTGCACCCCACTGAGTACCTTTAGCATGAATTGGAATGCTAACTACACCCTGGGCCAACATCAGTGCCTGACCTCACTAATGCTCTTCTGGCTGAATGGACAAATCTCCACAGCCATGTTTGAAAATCTAGTGGAAAGCCTTCCCAGAAAAGTGGTTTCTATTGGTTATTATAACAGCAAAAGGGAACTAAATCTGGAATAGGCAGTTCAAATAGCTCATATGGTTGTGATTATAGTGTATATGCTGTGCATCAATTAATTGGTTTCATCCATTCATTCTCATACATATACTTTATTTATAACTGTATATATTAGGGCTGGGTAAAAAATATCGGTTCTCCGATTTTAATCGATCTTCAATTTAAGGAAACGATATCGATTCGGGAAATCCCCGATTCTTAATGTGCGTGCTTTACTTGAGAAGATGTGAATATTGTCTGTAGTTTGCCTCTCGTCCTGAACACATCGCCATCTGTCATGTTTTGAATTTTGAAAACGGTTTCATCTCTTAAACATGTTTTAGTTGTTAATGAATTTCACTGTTGCACATTTACAGTGTTTTTTTTTTGTTGTTTTTTTTTTACAGTAATGTGCAGTTTGTGCTAACCTTGTGTGCATAGTATGCACATATTTATGATTTCTTGTTACTCAAAGTAAAAGTAAAAAGTAATTAAACATAATTGTTTGGGCCCTTTTGTTAATGTAGATGTGTTTTTCAGTAATATAGCCAAGTAAGAGGGTTTCAGTTACCAGCATTTACATTAAAACTTGGATTCCATGTCCGCAAAACTAACATTTTAAATGGAATATTTATATTTAAACTTTATATTTAATCGAAATTTAATCAAAACCATATAAATATGAATCAAACCGCCAAACTGGTCACAATACACAATACCCAACTCTTTATTTATATATACACACACACACACATATACACACATATATACATATATACACATATACATATATACACACACACACATATATATATATATATATATATATATATATATATATATATATATATATATATATACATATATACACACACACACACACACACACACACACACATATATACATATATATACATATATATAAATACATATATATATATATATACACATATACATATATATATGTGTGTGTGTGTGTGTGTGTATATACACACACACAAAGCCAATCATCATCAAGGATCATCAAGAAAGTTATTTTTGTATTAGAGTACTTCTGTCACAAGAAGGTTTGCCTACGGTGGATTATAAAACTAAATATTTGTCAAGTTTTTCCCTTCTCAGTGCACATCGTGTTTTGTTCGTACTTTTCCATGTGCCTTTGTTAACGTTTTGACTTTGTTTTCTCCTCCTCTACTAGTTCAATGGTTTTCATGAGTTCTCAATCATCTCCCTCTTGTTTCTACGTAATCATGTTCCAAGTCATCACTCGTTCTTGCTTCTCACCATCTAGTTATTTTGTGTGCGTCATTTAGAGTATCACTTTCTTTTGTTTCTATTTGTTTCTTATTAAAACCTTCATGCATTTGTATCCTGGTTTCCTGTACTTCCTAATTTTGAGTCATCATAGAAGAGCACGCTGTATAAGTGATATACAGCTGAAGGACCGACTGAGCAGCATGTACCATGTTTGGAGTCAGTTTGGATAATATTGGAGTGGGTCAACAACAACAACAACAACTCCAACAAATGTCCCGCTTCCATTGCAGGGCTTTAACATCAACTGGTCGTACCAACATGTTCCACAACTCTGGACAGATACGTAGGATCTGGGAACTGGCGTTCTGTGCAGTGGCACTAAACATACGTGATATCTGGACCAATCACAGACTGTGAAAGGCCTGAGAAACTGTTGCCTCATTCATTTAAAGTATATGATTAGATTATTACTGATTTATATATAAAAATACCCAGAAGCTATAATAGAAAGAAGCTTTAACTATGGAAATAAGTTGACAGGGTTCAAAGCTACTGTTAGCAATTTGTTTAAGAATACCTAGGAATAAACCAAAACACTGTCTTGGCCTGATAGCAAGCACAAAAGAATAAAAACTGTGAAAGTTCTGGACTGTTTCCTGGCCTCAGTAACTAAAAATTCCAGCATGAGCCAACTGTATTAACCAATCAGAAAACGTCTCTACAGGAAGACGGATCTCCGAAGCGACACTTCTTTTTCACAAATACTTCTCATCCAATAAACCACTTTACCAATACAATTCTGATGAACTTATGTCTCTATAAATGAAACCCTTCATTCCTAGGGTTAGGTACCGAAACCCTATACGACCGATGTGTACCGGACCAAATCAGAACATAGATTTCGGTGCTATTTAAATGCCTGAGCTGTCGATTGAAATATTTGCCCTCTGGTGCGCCGAAATGGATGTAAGAAGCATCATCACCGTACGTGGTCGCTAGTTAAATTATACTGCATTCGTGTGGTGTCAGAATAATCGGAAAAATCATTTCCCGAATGAGAAAATTCACGTGAACGCAAGTCGGAACAACATGGAAAATCGAAGAACATGGCAGACAACAGTGACTGGTTAATGGTAAGAAACCTTTGATTAATGGGGCAAAATCACGTACCGCATATAATTTTTTTGCTAACATAATTTGTAATATGGTATTAGGTTATAACGGTTAGTTACTGTCCATGTAGATTGACGTAGATTAATTAAAACAGTTATTTATTAGCATTAACCCTGATAAATCAGGTAAAGCAATATTTAGTGCTTTCAGGTAATTTACTGGTGCAGTAACAACTCTGGGACAAAATCACGTTGTATCATAAAGCTCTGCTTTCTTTCTAGTAACGTTAGCATCCATGTTGTTTTCACATTCCGAATTAAAAGAACAACTCGGGAAACGAGACCATCCGAGGAGCGCGTGAATGCAGCAGGTACACTTGCTCCGACTGCAGCAGGTAGAATAACGTTAGCTAGCTACATTAAACAAGCTTAAATTAAAATGCCTAAAGCGAAACGTTCCAAAGTGTGGCTGAATTTCACAAGAAAGGATTCAGACACCGCGACGTGCAACAAATGTGTGTAAAGGGGGAAACACGTCAAACCTGATGAAACATTATCCGCTGTTGTTTTATGACTCTTTTTTTTTTTTTTTTTTTTTTTTTAAGTATCGGTTCAGGCACGGGTACCATTTTAGAAGTATCGATTTGGCACCGGTATCATAAAAAACTCAAACGATACCCAACCCTATTCATTCCTGTCACAAACAGCACACTTGACCAAGCTGAAAGTGAACCTAATAGAACCTCATAACGAATAGCTGGATACTGCTTTAAAAAAATTAATAAATAAATGAATAAAAGAAGGGAGATCTAATAATTACAGTTATCATTTGTTCATTTTTATAATGACTTTATTAAAAATGAAACGAATATGTATGCTGGTTAATTTCCTGGTATATTTCCCTTTTCTTTCATACACACTGCTGAAACAAGAAATCTTTTGGGCCTTGTTTAAGCACGCCTGCTGAATTTATCGAGGACAATATCCTAGACAAAAAGATGCCATACGGTTCTGGAGTTGGACTGTACATACTTGTGTAAAATTAACAGTCAATAACTGTGTTTCCATCCGCGTATGTTTTGCGGATTTTGGGATATCTTATAAAAAACAACACTGGATAGAAACACCAGACGCGAATAAAATCTTGTGCTCAATTGAGGTGGATAATTTTTAAAATTTGATTAGAAGACATGCACATAAACTACGATGGAAACACATTTAACGAATAAATTCCTCAACACGCATCAAGAGTCGTGTGACTTTGCCTCAACAAATCACGTAATTAGATAATCGGCCCAGATGAGTAAAAACTGCAGAGCGCGAGATGTGCCGGTTTCCCCAGATAGCGACAATTTCCTTCACTTGAACATGGGATGGAAACGGTGCTTTATTCGCAAATGTTTTAAGCGATATTCCAATTTTTTGCACAAGTTAAATTCGCAACTTGGTTGGAAACATAGCTAGTGATGGTGGCTGTGACGGAGAGCCACAGGTTCATCACCAGGAGTCGTCGAGTGATGTCCGAGTGATCATTCAATAGATAAAGAATTATTATTAGTATACACATTTGCCTAGGCTGGTACATGCTATTAGATCAAACTTTGTTCCTAGTGCCAGGTGTTCGTACTGAAATCCGACATTTCTGCTTAAGAGTTAAAACATAATGAACAAAATGTCAATAAACAAAATATTTAAGATATCCATCCTCATTTAAAATATTCAATTATGCTACTTGATAAAATGATATTATTTACTCTCACTAACAGAGTAACCTGGTGTACAGTAGTGATGGGAAGTTTGGATCATTTTACCGACTCGGATCTTTGAACGAATCTCGTTCAGCAAAATGAACGAATCTTTTTTCGAGTCATTTCATTCATTTCAGCAGAATATAATTAAAATGTTACATGTTAAATTCCCCCAACACCTCTAGTACTTACACAAATGGTGATCACATTTGGAATAAAAAGTAAACTATAGGCTAATGCAGTGAAGGCTGAATTATGAGAAACAGAAATGATTAATTAATAGCGTAGCTGGTCTTCAGGCTATGCAGTCTGTTAGTTCACCTCGCCTCCCGATCAGAGTCGTTCTTTTGTCACGTCTGTTCCCCGGAAACAGAAATGATTAGTTCATATCTCGAGTCAACCATTTTTTTTCTCAACCAAGGGATGGCTGGGAAAGAGAAAAACATGCAGGAAGACACTCCAGGATAATAATAATAAAATAAAGCTCTGCAAGCTACATCACACATTTAGATAAAAGCCTCAGCAAAATCCGGCTCTGGCCGCAATGATCACATTTTTCAATCCTGTATAGATTGAAAAATGCACCAAAGTAAGGCCGGATGCACACTGTGCATTTTTATTAGTCCTTTGGGACTGTTGCTTGTCAGACTGGACGAACATGTTCCCCGCTGTAAGACGTGACACACTGTAGGATCTCAGTTATCATTAATGTCAGACTGTACGACAGTCAAGACGTGAAAAACGCACAAACGCAAGTGGACTCGTACAGAGTAGGAGAAGCCACACTACAGGACTGTGCCTCAAACCTTCTGACACTGCCAGAATATAATCTGATGGAAAATTTGATCAGCCGTTAATCGGCTGTCGGAGAACACATCAAACTAGCGATCAAGGACTACAGATTTTGGCCTCGGATTATAGGAATCATTCGGCATTCTCAAAATTTGTCTCACACGGCCAAACCGTGGCCAAAATCGTACAACGTGAACCCGTTTACTGCTAAAGAGCTGCTCCTGGGGAACAAGACCTGCCTGCGGAGGCGGGACATATACCTTCTAGAGAGCATTTAATTGGATAAACACAAGACTGGTACGAAATTAGTCATCAAAAAATATTAACTGTTTTCCCAGAAGAGATTTAAAAACGAGAATATCTCCAAAACAACTGCTGTATTTTTTCCCCCTCTTTCTTCTAAGACTGACTAATTTATTAGTGTATAATTATTTTATTAGTGATCACTAAGAGGCAGGATCAAAACACTTTGACATAGCTAACTGAGTCCTACTGCTATTGCTTTCACTCACCTGACTTCTCTGATCGATCACATTTCTGTAACTGGTCACTGAGAGTTTCGTGGAAACTCAAAAGGCTGATCGTGACAGAAATTTCTGTCCACTTTTTCGTTACATGAACCGATTTTTACAACAAATCACAGCAAACCCCAAACAAAATCTACAGCTATTAGCCCAATTCGTTTACTTTAACATTGTTAGAACTCTGCCTACAGAAATCATGCTGAAAATAGCGAGTCTGACCAACAAAAACGCTGATTCTAACGCGGAAACGTTTTTAAATGAAACCTACATTGATATATTTTCCTGTTTTGTGCACTTATTTATGCTAGGTTAGCCTAGCTTCCCGTTAGGTAGCACTGAGAGGACAGGGCGAGTGTGGCCTGCTTTTTCCACTCCATCCAACACCGTCTACCAGCTTGTGGAAGTAATTTTTTTTTAAACAGACATTTTAGGGCTTTCTAACAACCCACAAAGAAAGATTCCTGTATTTCAGAACTGAAATTATTTTACAGAAAGAATTGGACTTGCCCTGGGACTGCTCGGGTCGCTCAGGGCAAGTGCATTAGTTTCATTTTAGCTCAAATAACAATAACGATCCATCGGTTGACTTACCACACTCCAAAACTCGGTTCTGTACGTAGAAGACACTTTGGAGATTTTTTTTACTACCACTACAGACTGAATCTGAGCGAAATCTGGCTTTTAGTTCGGTAGAAAGTAAGAGAAAGTGACGTGAACAAATATCATACCCCCTGTCAAAACAATTCGCAACCACTAGAGGGCAGAAATAAGAGCGAACCGCGAATAATGGATGTCTTCTTCTTGCATTGGATGGTTAGACGCTGCTGTTGCTCACTGTCGCCGTCCTCTGTTCTAAACATTTTACTACACATATCTCTTCTGTACATAAAGTGTGCTGTATTCCACGGGTTCTTAAACCCCAGCACTGCATATTTTGTATGACTACCTTATCATACAAAATATGCAGTGACGAATGGAAGAGTGGAGGTTATTATAACAGAAAAGGGGGCTAAATCCGTAATGGTGTGTTCAACAAAGACATATGAGTGTGAATGGTCAGGTGTCCACATACATGAATATAGTGTATAATTTGTCCAGTGGGTTCTGGGTCTGCCCCAGGGTGTCCATCCTGTGGGACATACTTGATATATCTGCCAGCACCATTATAAATATAGCTTGAGCAATCAAATAGAGCTCAAGCATAGTTCAGGCAGAATCAGCTGATGCTCAGCTAATAAGTTAACTCCACCCACAATCGATTAACCATGGTGTATATAAGCTCATCCAACCTTATGCTGGCCAGTTTGTCCAATAGACATCTGCTAACCCACCTTCTTCCACAACGCTTCCTCATGTTACACCTGAACATGTAGCATGGTATGGCCCAGAAGATATCTATATTAAGTAGTATTGTTTTAATTGTGTTCCAAACTTTTATCATGTGATTTGTAGCCATAGTTTGGGGTAGTTATGCCTCAGTGAGGTATACCACATCTTTTGTCTAACATAGATGCTGAACCCCTTAAAGCCTAAGCCTGTCACCAATAACAAACTATGTAAGCTTTCAAATAAATTCAGTTTCTCTAAGCAGAGTGGTCCTGGCTGAACTACAGTTGTCAGAAGTCAGAAGTTTACATACAACTTAGACAATACATATTAAACTCAGTTGTTCACAATTCCTGACATTTAATTGTAGAAAACATTCCCTGTCTTAGGTCAGTTAGGCTCACTACTTAATTTTAAGAATATGAAACATCAGAATAGTATCAGAGAGAAAGATTTATTGCAGCTTTTATTTCTTTCATTGCATTCCCAGTAGGTCAGAAGTTTACATACACTTGGTTAGTATTTGGTAGCATTTCCATTTAAATTGATTAACTTGGATCAGATATTTTCAGTAGCCTTCAACAAGCTTATTACAATAAGTTGCTGGAATTTTGGTCCATTCCTCCTGACAGAACTAGTGTAACTGAGTCAGGTTTGTAGGCCTTCTTGCTCACACGTTTTTTTAATTCTTCTCACAAATTTTTGTGATTGAGGTCAGAGGTTTGTGAAGGCCACTCCAATACCTTTGTCACAACTTTGGAGGTATGCATGGGGTTATTGTCCATTTGGAAAGACCCTTTTGTGACAGCTTTAAGTTCCTGGCTGATGTCTTGAGATGTTGCTTTAATATATCCACATAAATTTCCTTCCTTGTGATGCCATCTATTTTATGAAGTGCTACAGTCCCTCCTGCAGCAAAGCATCCCCACAACTTGATGCTGCTACCCCCACGTTTCAAAGTTGACATGGTGTTCTTCGGCTTGTAAGCCTCACCCTTTTTACTCGTCACATAACGATGGTCATTATAGCCCAACAGTTACATTTTTGTTTCGTCACACCAGAGGACATTTCTCCAAAAAATAAGATCTTTGTTCCCACATGCACATGCAAACTGTACTCTGGCTTTTTATGGTGGTTTTGGAGCAGTGGCTTCTTCCTTGCTGAGCAGGCTATGCTGATATAGGACTAGTTTTACTGTTCATATAGATACTCGTCTAGCTGTTTCCTCTAGCATCGTCACAAGGTCCTATGCTGTTGTTCGGGGTTGATCTGCACTTTTTGTACTCTCAAGGAAACAGAATACATCTCCTTCCTGAACGGTATGATGGCTGCGTGATCCCGTGGTGTTTAAACTTGCATACTGTTGTTTGTAAAGATGAATGAGGTACCTTCAGGCGTTTGGAAACTGCTCCCAAGGACAAACCAGACTTGTCAAGGTCCACAATTGTTTTTCCAAGGTCTTGCCTGATTTCTTTTGTTTCCTATGATGTGAAGTAAAGAGGCACTGAGCTTGAATGCACAGTGCTGTGAAAAGCGATTTCTTCCGTAAACTGAGGAAATACACCATTTTAGGAAACCATTTACAGGTTTTAGAGCAACATATGCTTCCATCCAGATTCCATCCCATCTTTACTTCTGAGAGACTCTGCCTCTTTAAGATACTCTTCTTCTTTTTTTTGTCACTCATGCACCTAAAACAGACCACTTGACAATTAGAACGTAAATGGCGTCAAACCAAATTGGTAGTATTTAAAACAGCATGGAAGGAGAGTCTCCTGAACTATAGAAAATCTCTTAGTGCTGCTAGATCAGTCTCTCTCTCCACCCTAATTGAAGATAACAAAAATAATCCTAGATTCTTATTCAATGCTGGAGCAAAATTAACTTGGAATATAACCACCACAGAAACTTGCACACAATCATTATATAGCAGCGATGATTTCATGAATTTTTTCATTGGCAAAATTTTAAATATTACACAAAAAACTCAGATTATTCATTTAAAACCAGACAGTCTTATAACTAAAAATAATAATATATCAATATCAGATCAATGATTGGAATGTTTTACTCCCCTTAGAGAGACCAAATTATCTATATTAATTTCTTCATCAAAATCAATATCTTGTATATTAGATCCCCTACCTGCAAATTTCTTTAAACAGATTATTCCAGAAGTAATCAAACACCTTCTAAAATTAATAAATTCATCCCATAATCTCCCGTTTATTTCAAAGGTCCTAGAAAAGGTTGTAGCACAGCAGCTATGCTTGTACCTACATAGGAATAGCATTCATGAAATGTATCATTCAGGATAGAGCCCTCATCATAGCACAGAGACAAGTGCTGGTTAAAGTGCTAAATGACCTACTACTGGCCTCTGATCAGGGTTGTGTCTCCTTGCTTGTGTTGCTTGACCTTAGTGCAGCTTTACAACTGATCATACTATTCTCCTTGATAGACTAGAACATTTTATTGGCAGTAAGGGAACAGCCCTCTCCTGGCTCAGGTCTTATTTGACTGATCGCTATCAGTTCGTAGATATAAATGGAGACTTCTCTATGTATTCTGAGGTAAAGTTTGGTGTTCTGCAAGGTTCTGTTTTAGGCCCACTGCTTTATAATATATGTATATATATGTATATGCTACCTCTGGGTCAAATTATTTGAAAACATGGAATTAGCTTCCACTGTTATGCTGATGATACACAGCTGTATGTTTCAGCAAAGCCAGACAACACACAGCAGTTTAATAAAGTTTAGGAATGTGTAACGGACATTAGACACTGGATGCTTATTAACTTCCTCTTACTTAAATCTGATAAGACATAGGTACTTCTACTAGGATCACATGCAACTAAAAGTAAACTTTCTGATTACATGGTAACTCTGGATGGTCTTTCTGTTTCATCATGTACAACAGTAAAAGACCTTGGTGTGATTATTGACTTCAGTCTTTCATTTGATGCTCATATAGAAATATTACTAGGATAGCCTTCTTTAATTTCAGAAATATTGCTATATTGTGTCACTACATGATGCAGAAAAATTTGTTCATGCTTTTGTCACCTCTAGGTTGGATTGTTGTAATGACTTACTGTCTGGATGTTCCAGTAGGAGCATAAACAAACTCCAGTTAGTCCAGAATGCAGCTGCAAGTGTCTTTACTAAAACCAGAAGATATGACCACATCACCCTTATATTATCTACACTGCATTGGCTCCCAGTTAAATTTCACATTGATTATAAAATACTAGTACTGACCTATAGAGCACTAATCGGTCTTGCGCCACAGTACCTGAGCCAACTTTTGGTCTTTAATGATCTGCCACACCTACTTTGATCAAAAGGTGCAAGCTATTTGTTGGTACCTCAAATAGTGAAGGCTACAGCAGGAGGTAGAACTTTCTCTTACAAAGCCCCACAGTTATGGAACAGCCTTCCAATTAGTGTTGGGGACTCAGACACAGTCTCAGTGTTTAAGTCCAGGCTGAAAACATATTTGTTTAGTCAAGCTTTTTGTGAACAGTTTTTTTCTTAGGTAAAGGAGCAGATCTAGAGGGCTCACAGGCATAGAGTGTCATGGTGAACTGGGATGTTTGGATGCTGTCGACCCCCCCACCCCCAACTTTCACATGTTCACCCAGGTTGGCTGATGGCGGAGTAGCCGGTCGCCTTAGGTCCTAGGTAACCCTCACATCTGTGTTCTCTTCTGGCGCTCCTTTTTAGTTATGCTGTCATAGCTAGTCTTGCCAGAGTACCTGCTTGCACTCATGCAAAGTACATTTTCCTTAACCATTATGGGGCAATAAGCATACCTATATCTAGTCAGTTTCTTTGCAGGCTCTTTCCCCACCAGCAAAGTGCCATTCCACATTCCCAAAGCCAGACTCAATTGCAAAAGTCTTGTCCTTCTAAGATTGTCTATCACATGCCTGATGCCCACTGTCCCTTGCTCCTGACCCCCACCCTTCATCTTGCAAGTTGTGAGCCTACATGATGATATCACACCCACATCAGGTTGAGCCAGACCTGGTTGCATAAGTGGCCCTGTCATCGGATGCTCCTAGGCCTGGCTCCAGTGGTGTGTCCCTGTAACCCTAAACCAGAATGGGGTCACTTGTCTTTTGTGTACCTTTCATGATAGCCTTTAAGAATGTTCTTTGTCTGACGTCTCCCTTCATGTCTGTTCACCGAGGGTGGCTGTAAGTGGCATAGCCCCAAGGTTCACTGAATTACACAAGCCCCTTCACCACAACAAGATCTTGATCCTCAAAGGGGCACAATGTTTAATAAAATAATGTTATCACATAAGGCATGGGTGATATTACAGCACATGCTTACACTGTCACTTTCTGGTCTAAGAGGTATTCAGTGCAGTAAATAATACAGGCATGCAGTATTTATGACTTGCTGAGAATAACTGAAATGCTTGGGAGGATGCCTCTTTCTCACATGTGCAAAATTTCACATTCTTACAGATATAAATAGAACATTGTCTATTAACAAAGGGCCATACCAAGCGCAAGTAACAAAAGGTTATATATAGATTTATTTTTTTGTGTACCACCTTTAGAGGGAGACCTGTATGATTTTTATTGCTGCATGGCTGTCATTCCAACATGGGGGTGACCCCAGTTAATCGTTTGTAAGCAATTCTTCACCTTAATCCCTGCCAGGTTCCTGTGCACACTACTGCAGCGACATACCATTAGTGGGATGACACACATTGTACTTGCATGAGGTAATGAGAACAATTTAGCAGTGGATTCCACTTGTGCTGCAGGCTCAGTTTAATCAGTGCTCAGCCTCATCAAGGGCAGCGTTAGGTGGGAGGGCAGAGCTGTTCACATACAGAAAAAAATCCTGAGATATATCCTTTGTGTTCCATGTGAAAGCTGTTCAATTTTAGAAAATTGCAAATGTAGCTATCTAAGGCAGATTTTTTTCTTGCAGCTCTTTTCCATTAAACATGTAAATATTTTTCTTCTTACATATATCCTTCATAAAAACCCACAAAACATAAATAGTAAAGCTAAGTTAAGATATAAATACGTGGCCTCTACTACTCCTCCTTCTAACAAGTTAAGGCCTAAACATGAAGATGAAATTGGTGAAAAAAATTTAACTTAAATTTAAGATGATTTATTAAGATTACTATTTATTATAGCAGGATTGTTTTATTTGCCTAAACTGACCCTTCTTTATACAAATACAGTTTCTCATTAAGTTTAAATAATGGTTATTTCTATGTTTTAATTGACTTAAACTGCTTGACTTTACCTAAAGTTCCTCTGCCTTCCCCAAATTGAAATTACTTAAAGAAAATAAAAAGAGCAGTATGATGTCATGCGGACCACCCACCAAATAAGCTACTATTATTAATAGATGCATAGCACTCAATGGCACCATACTGACCTACCAATGCTTTTACATATCACACAATGCACAAATCAATCTTTGCCCTTTGAAAGAGATGCTGAATGTTGTCCGAAAAATGCCCTGCTACGCACTATGCCATGTGGCCTCGGGGGTGCAGTCCTTTCGACCTCAATCTGTAAGCTCTCCCTTCCTGATTTGGAAGAAATAGCTTACCCTTACTAATTAAGGAGTCAAAGTTAAGATACAGTATGCGCTGTTGGGAAAGAAAGCAACCATGCAATGGTCAGCTGACCTCAGACAAAAGAGTTTCAATACTATACAAGAGATTCGTTGTACCATATATCACGCTGGATGTTTTCTAGGACTTACTACTTGTGTCATGACATAGCCATTCCTCTGCCACATTTAGAAAACTTCTCTCATGGTTATCCAATGTGTCCCACAAGAGTATGACAAGCTTGTCCACTTCCCATAGATCATCATAGATCATGCAAGCATCAGGAAGACCTTGTTTTGCTATGCATATATGGCAAATATGGTAATCAATTTGCAACATCCAAATTATGGTACCATGGATAAAATGGGAGTCATGTCTTTTACTGTGGTAATAAAAAAAAAAGAAAAGAAATAAATAGCAAGTTCTACTGTGCATTTTATCATGCATTCTATCTTGAATAAAGGCTAGAAGTGTATTTTGTAAATAGCCTGGCTATATTATTATTATTATTATTATTATTATTATTATTATTATTATTATTATTATTGTGACTTTTCCCCCCACTTTGGTTTCTTTGTGCTTTCTTTTTGCTTGCTTTTTCTTTGAATGTCTCCCACCCCAGAACAAGTTTTTTTTTAAAAGAAGAAAGAAACAGTGAATACAACAAATGACCTAGACAAAAGTTATTTACAGAAGTAGTATCAGTAATAATTATAATATAATTTGTGTCATTTGTCTCTTTTTATTCAAAGTTTGTCTTCTGAACCTGAGATTTAAAGCAAATACAATCAAGATATTTTGTAAGATCTTCTGCCTTCCACCATCTTCCACCTTCCATCTAATGGAAGTACATATGCTACATAAACATCCATATATTGTATCAGTTTGATGACAGTTTGATCACAAGAGGTCTTAGTCAAGGTGTTGAAAACAAAAGTGGTAGTGGTGGAGGGTTACTGGAGGTGTCGTCATATACATGCCTTTTCCCAAAGCATCAAAGCACGTGGTGACATCACCATCAATAATCGGGATTGCTCATCAATGACCAAGGGGAGGGGCTTGGGAATAAAAAGAAAAGACACCAGCACCGACCACAACTGAAATGGTGACCGACACATGGGGCTTCGTTGGAAATTGCAACAGCAAATCACAGTTTTGTAAGTTGATTGTGTTAAAATCAATTTAATATCCCAAGTCACAGTTAAATGTTTTGTCATTCTTTTTATTCAAGTAACTAATTCTTTATTCTTCATTTCTTCTTAACTCCCTGAAGCCAATAAAATATTTCCAGTACATACAATGGATAAAGCTATTTTAATTATTTTGTTCTGGAGTCTTTGCAGTCTAGTACATTTGGAAGGACTACCAATCAGGTAAGATGATTTGTTGTTTTGATAAATTTTAGTGTATTTTGACAGCTTTACTTTGCTTGTAACTGGTTGCTGACTGAACAACAATTCACACTTCTCACAGTAAGAGGTCCATCAGTGAAGTCCAGCTGATGCACAATGTTGGAGAACACAAGCAAACAGTGGAAAGACAGGACTGGCTTCAAGTAAAGCTGAAGACTGTAATCATACCCAGTATCAATGACTCACAGAAAGGACAAAAGGGGAAAACCAGGAATCTTTCTTCAGTTTTCCAAGCCTGGAACAGTCCAGTGCAGATATCAATTTAACAGTGGGAACTGCTTCTGTTTTGTCTTACCTTCATTTAAAAAAAAAAAAAAGGAAAAAAAAGTGTATTATGTTTTAATGCCACAGAGATCAGTCAAATTTTCCTGTCTCTGTGTTAAGTCTTTATTGATTAAGTGCACTAATTTGCCATTTGTTTTATTTATTATTTTGTAGTAATTTATTTAATTGTTTCAGTGACATAAATTCAACTTTGAAAACGTTTGACTAGTTGTACAAATTAGTTTAAATGTAAAGAGGACAAGGACAAGGAAGGACACAGGTTCTTCTGTATGCCTTCTATTAGAATATTTAATTTAAGTATTTTTTATGTCGTTTTATTATGCAATGTTGACGTAGCCCAAATAAAAACGTTTTTTTTTTTAATTATTTTTATTTTTTATTTATTTGCATTTTTATTTTTACAAATAATAAAATAAAAACAATAATTGTATCTTAAAATGTCTTGGACCAACCAGATATGTTCTGCATTATTGATGACTATATTTAAAGTCTTTTAAAAAGGTTTACACGACAACAAAAATACTTTTTTGTTTGTTTACGAGAGAAAACAATAATGTAAAACAGCATTGTAGAGCCCAACACGGCAATTCTCCAGGTGCGCGAGCGTCGGTCTACACGTCTCGCGATAGTGGACATTTTTAAAATTGGACTGATGCGGCGCTGTTTCCAGTTCTCGCGAGATTTGCCTGGGTCTACAGTTATTTCCTGTCAGCAGAACCAGTCAGACAGGATTGATTTTTGGAAAATGCGGACGCATATGTGGAATGTTTCATAATTTTATTGTTGCCCCTCGGTGACTTGGCTCTTTTACCAGTAACATTGATTCGAATATCAATGCTTGTGACGGTATAAAGGTAAGAAACAGCTTACTTTTAATCACAATAAGAGTTTTCATTGTTAGCTTTGGATGTTTTACTTTTGCCGTGACTCGAATTCCTTTTTAAAAAATGGGCTAACTTGTTAGCTTTTTAGCTCTCCTCTTCGCCACAGAAAGATTAGAGAGCGGTTAGGCTGAACGCATAAGTCGGTTCGCAGCCTGATAGTACGATAGGCGAAGAGGTTATTTCGATATCTATCTACAGAGTTCATGGATAACTTTGTGGAGTGTGTGTATTTGAAGCTAGGTAGCTAACGTTACCTGACGTTACCTGAATGAAGAAACATAGCTAGCTGACTAGCCAACTTCCGTTATGAATGTTTAAAGAGGTCTTTTGCTAGCTAAAAAATTCTATGGCTAAAACACGAAGGAAAATAAAATTGATAGTAAATAATAATTTGTTAGCTAGCTGCTCGGGATGTGACAACTTCCAGGATTGTGTAATGAAGTAGATACGAAGCCACCATTGGTTATACCGGGGATTGATGATGCCAGGTCACTGAATGGAGTCAGAACTGTTATTTGGTTTTATTTAGACATTATGTAAGTAACGAACTACATATTCTTTGCTAGCTTGGCATTCTTCTTAAATATTTTTTGGCGATTAAATTATTAGCATTCTGTTTTCTTTGGGCTTGAATGATGTGGTTTAAATCTCGTTTAATAGCCGACCTAAGAGGCGTAGTACAACTATTAAATGTGCAATATTCGTTTTTAAAAAATTCTTTACGTGTAAAAACGACTTGGAAGATATGTAACACATGATTTTAAAAAAACAATGGATTAAGTCGGTGAAGGGGGGAAAAACGTTTGGAAAACAGACTTCTGGTCCAGAGTGTCTCGTGTGTTTTGGTGGATGTTCCTGCTGTCAGTCATTTTATAGACACTATGAGCCAACGAAGATCCAGGGGGCGGGACTTCATGAATAGGAACAGACCTACAGCCACTTTTCCACCACACAGTACGGCTTGTCTCACTTTACTTTTCTGAACTTGCTTTTCCACTGCGGTTTCGTGCCACCTCTACATGGGTGCCATCTTCCACTCGCCTTCATGCAGGAGTAATGTACAAATACACGATCAGGCTGTGTTCCACATGCCTTTCCTGTTCACTGAACACTAACCCTGTTAAGGATGTAAAATAACACGTTCCACAACCAAAAGATTTAGTCGTGACAGGAGTGACTTCGATAAACGCCTTAGATGGAAAAATCTTAGACCGAAACCTGTGTAATTTCATCTGTAATGAGAGAAACAGTGAATAATTTTTGATTAATGGAATATTACCATAAACAAAGTATGTATTAAATGACACACATTCAGACAGAATACAGAACCACTCCTTAAGGAGAATTTCCTACTCCCTCAGCACCTGGCTCACATTTAGTATCGGCTCGGCTCTCTTGGATCCTCGACCAAGGTACCAGGCACTATCCACAGTGGAAATCCCCCAAAAAGCAAGCAGAGCAGAGTCTAGTTGTACTGTGCGATGGAAAAGTGACCATTGGAGACCTAATCCTAGGACAAAAAATAAGACTAATCTTAACTAATGCACCTTTAAGTAATAGTTAACAACCTGTGTAGCAAGAAATTCAGTTATTATAACTTGGTGTTTCTTGTGGTGGTGTCATCCTACTTCAGGTTTGTACAGTTGCTATTATGATAGTAATACTGTCTAATATTTCTTTAGTGTTGGTTCCTCAACCGTTAAGTGTATATAGTGACCGGAATCTCACTGTCATATTATCTGTAAACACGAGTTGAGCAATACTGGTGACAATGAAATTTGTCAACTGGTGTTAAACTGATTCTTTCCAAATACACACTGAACTTCTTAAAACAAAGCGGGAAGCTTAGAAGTACATGTTTACGTAATCCTTAAAATAGGTCTCGCTTCCCTATCCTGCTTTGAATGATTAACTAAATGCCCACGCTTTGGCTCGGAGTTGTTAAATTTCAAATGACTTGCATCAATCATTCAGAGGTCACATCAGCTGCTTACAGTTTAAAACACCCCACAGCAATCATTGTCGCCAAACCTTTTCTGGGAACGTAGCTAACACGTTCTCTAGAAGTTGCCAGATGATGCCATTTTCTAATTTGAATCATCTCTATCATTTGCATAACAAAACATGTTGCGTGAAAAGGACGATTGTTTACACGCATAGGGTAGAATTTTAATTAAATAGAAAATAATATTATAATTTGTTTATTATCCGAAGAAGACATCTTTTGGTCATGGAACCACAAATTGTTTACTCATTTAGGAAACATTCTAGTGATTATTTACATATTTTGAAAACATGGTAATTTCTATTAAGAAGGCAGACAAAAGAAACAGTGGTACTGAGTATGGAAGTGGAAAGATCCACAAAGGAAGAGGTGACAGATGGAATAACTCGCTTTTATTACTTGTGAATAGAGTTGAAAACAAACAGAAAAGAAGTGCACAGGTGGGACAGACAGGGGTGATGTGGTAATAAGTCATTGGGGGAAAAAATAGTGGTCAGTGATTGGTCACAAAGATTTAAAATGTATTGAATTTTTATATTGGTTACATATTGATTGAAATTGTACACATCACTTCAAATTAGACCTTTCCTACCTCAAGGGCGCTTTGTGTTTAGATATTTTGAACAAAAATCGCATTTGCTTTACAGACAATTTATGAAGTATTGCCTGGACCCGGATATGGCCTGCAGTAATTTTTTTCCTTTCATTGTTTGTGTATATTTAGAAATCCCTCTAGATGGAAAAACATCTCTGGTATTTCCTGGTTTTTAAATGAAAACTGAAGGCGTATGTTTACTGCATCAGGATTGTGAAGAAGCTGAGCGTTTAACAAAACATTACTTTTTACGTTTATTTAAAATCTGCTTGACCTCTTAATTGCAGTGTAAATTCTGACATCTGATTTAGATTGTTTTAAATGTTTGAAAATACATCGTTTTAGTCTTATTTTAGTGATTTGGTTATTGTTAGGTTCAGTCTATATGTAGCTGATGGAAGAAGAAAAAAGAAAATACATTTTAGGCAGCTTAATCTGAATAGTTTTAGACTTTTTCAAAATCACCTGATGTTATTTTATTGTCATTTGTTTTAATTCCTTTTTAAATGTTTTAATCCTTCTTAAATATTACATAAGAGTTGTTTTTTTTTTTTTTCTAAATTAACTAAAGCATTTCTCCTCCTTTAATGGACATTGTCAATCTGAAGAACTTTCATTTGACAATGTTATGGTAAAGTTTAAATGTTAACTGAGGAAACAATATTAAGGTTACCGCTACAATGAAAATAAAAATACCCGTCTCCTCAGGCTTAAGTCAAATCACCTAAAGTCATCAGATATTTTGTTTGTCGTCTCCTCCTCAGTGGCCCGGCCCACTTGTCTGGACTCGAGGCTGAGCAGGTAAAGATGAGCCTACACAGTGCAAGTGGAGGCTGTGAGCGCTCCAGGGATCGTCGACGCTCCAGCGATCGTTCACGTGACTCCTCTCACGAGCGAGGGGAAGGCCAGCTCACCCCCTGTATCCGCAATGTCACCTCACCCACACGACAACACACTAGTGGTAAGATTTCACTTCCCTGATTACTCATACTGATACTTTTGTGGCTGTTTCAAACTTGCAGTAGTTCGTTATTTATTTTTTTTAAATGGAAATTCACTGGAGCAGCTGTGACCGAGGGCTGAGTCACTGAAGCAGATAGATACTGTACTTTGTAGAGAGACAAGTAATGTTTTATCCCTTAATATTTTCATCACCATTTAACAATAGTAGGGCTGCAACAACTAAAAAACCGAAAATAATAAACAAAACTAATTGGAAATAATCGACAACAAATTTCATTATATATCTCTGACTAACATGTTCATTTTGATCAAATATGTTGTTTGACGCTATATTTAGAAATAATATTTAATATAGTGATTTAACTTCAGCTTTAAAGCTTGTGGACAATCAGTTGTTTTTATTTTTTATTTATTTTTTCAAAATATTATGTTAATATTTTAAAAAATCCTTTGCACAATGTGTAGTATAACCCACATAGATACATTTAATACCTTTTTCATAGCCTTCAATTTGCACAATGTTTGAAGAACATTGGGCATGAACATTGGGCAGAATGTGAAATAATGCCCCCCCCCCCCCCCCCCCAAAAAAAAAATTTTTTTTTTTTTTTACAGAAAATAAAAATTGATCGTTTAATCCAACTAATCAATTAATAAAAGAATTAATCGATTATCAAAAATGATCGTTAATTGCAACCCTCAACTATAGACAGAATAGATGTCGAATATTACCTTGCGTACATTCTTAGTTTGGTCTATTTCATTTTGCACTATAGGAAGAAAGAGCTCGCTATATCAGGGTTTTTTTTTATGGAAAACTACTTGAATTGGCGAGATTGCAATTGCACAAAATTGTTTTGCAGTCTTTCATAGTGATGTCTTTTTGGTAAATGAGACCTTTTAGCTGTACTTTTAAATGTGAATCGAAGTGCGCTGTGACAATGCGCGTTGTGATGCCGTCACATGACGCGTCTTGGCCCAAATCTGTAGAAAATCGGAGGTAATTCCTTATATTGCTTTTCCTTGATTTTGCATGAATTTCTGCAGTCGCAAAACTCTGGAGGGACTGTATTATATACAGGCTTGTGGAGTAACAGAATACATGTAATGATGATCTGTAATCAGGACACAAAAAACTCGTAACTGTAAGCCGTTACATAAAAAAAAAAATCAGATTACAGGTACATTTAGTAAAAAATGGGAATACTATCAGGATTACAATTTTTTTTTTCCATTTAAAAGCAAAGAAATTAATCTTTTGACGTAATACAGTACAGACAGCTGCATTATTATAGGTCTGGTTCTCTCTTGCCAGTCATGGCTCACATGAGCAATCTCCTGGTACATGCGCAAATAAATTTTGAGCAAAGTTAATTTGGTAGAAATGAACACATTGTTCTCTGAAATGCTTTTGTTAGGGTGACCATACGTCCTCTTTTTCCCGAACATGTCCTCTTTTTCAGACCTTAAAGCGTCTGGCCAGTTTTTCTAAATTTGGGATTCGGCTTTAGTTTCATTACGATGTGTTTATGGTTTAAACCATAAAAATCATGTGTGCGCATAAAAACTATTTATTTATTTTATTTATTTTATTGAAACAAATCCAAACTTTGAACATGTTTTTAAGCTCTAAATGAAAGTATTTTAGGTCAGTTTGCTTTTCTCTTGGATTTATTTACATATGTGACCTTGAAGTAATTAGATAAATAATCACATTACATTACTGAATTTTTTTTTATTTTTTTTTTTATGAAGTAATTGTAACTGTAATGGAATAAATTTTTAAAGTAACCTTCCCAACCCTGATTATCAACATGTTTTTATAACATCTTGTTTTCAGTAATGGATGATTTTAACTAAACTTGGCTATAACAAATCGGTCAAATTATTTTTATTATTTTAAACTGAGAATAAGTATTTACTGTGATAAGTATTTACTTAAATTTCTCTTCCTTCTCCCCCTTACAGTGAGAAACAGTTATGGTACAGATACTGTAGTATTTATGTTCAGGAATGCCATGCAATTGAAACATTTTTATATATACACAGTACATTAAACATTATAGAAAATACAGTAATTGTTGGGGAAATATTTCTCATTAAAAAGTCAGAATTTTAGTATAACAAAGTATATTTAAAGAACACGTATGTAGCATTTATTTAGGAAAAAACAAATGATTACAATTATCTGTACAAGTAGGTTTTAAAGTGTCATATGATATTAACTGCTCGATTATTAATCGAAAGAAAGGGTCATCTAATCAATTGTCAAAATAATCCATAGTGACCGTGTGATGCCAGTGTGTTTGTTGGTGTCAGTGTGCAAGTAGGACCACTGGCATATTGATGTTTCATCAATAATGCAATGTACACAAGAAACATTCATCTGTGATTACCTGGTACTGTTAGCAAGGAAACTGTTGGCACCCGTCTTTCTCAGTGTAACTTTTGTTTCAAGCAAGGTCTGTCTGTTGAGCCATTATTTATCCATAGAAATTGTTTGTTTTGAAATAAAAGATAATGACTCATTATTAATTATTATCCTGTTTATATTAGCATGTGCCAGTTCTGTTCTTCTTCCTGCTCTTGTGCAACACGTTTAACTACATTTTAGCCACAAACCATTAAAGGTAAACTTTTGTTGATTAAAACTTTTTAAACTGATTTGTATTATACCTTGCCAACAATCTTCGTTGGATATAATTTTGCGTTAGCCAAGTAAAGAGTCGGCAAAAACACAGTGCATTTCAACCCAACATAATGTTTACCATAAGTGTAATCTGATTTATTTTCATCAGATTACTAATCTGATTATTATAATTGCTCATTTCTGTATTGGTCATGTGTTTGTGCAGAACGGGAGAGTGGCTCATCACGGCCCAACAGCCCCAGGCCTCAGAGAGTCTCTCCCAGTGGTTCCAGCAGTCGCAACAGCAGCCTGTCCAGCACGGAGGGCACCTTTAAGAGCATGGGCACGGGTGAGATGGTGTTTGTTTACGAAAACGTCAAGGAAGGAGCTCGTAGCATGCGCACCTCAGAGAGGGTCACGCTTATTGTGGACAACACACGCTTTGTGGTAGACCCCTCCATCTTTACCGCACAACCGAATACTATGCTGGGCAGGTTTGTCCTAACAACCTTTTAATACAGCTTGTAATATGTAGCAAAATATTAGCAAAAATTTAACGTTACTTTAGAAATGATGAGATGGATTAAATCTTCATGATTAAATCTTGTTTGTATGTTGTTTTATAGAATGTTTGGTTCAGGGCGAGAACACAATTTCACACGGCCCAATGAGAAGGGGGAGTACGAGGTGGCAGAGGGCATCAGTTCCACTGTGTTCAGGGCCATTCTGGTAAGTTTACTCTGCTGAAAGACTACACCATACTGCTTTTACTCCATGCTACCTTTATGTCAGTATGAAAGTTTGCTGACAATAATTGCCTAACTTTGATGAGCAGGGGTGGAACAGTAAATTCATTAACTAGACTACTAGGCAAGTGGAAACTCCTCCATTGTGCTGGCCAGTCTCATGTTTGAGTTGCCCAGAACCCTAATTGAATTGGCTAAATAAATGGTAGCTAGCATAATGCAGTAATGTATGGCCAGATAATTAACTAGTTAAGTTAAGACTAAGGGAAATAAATGAGTGTATGGATGAATGAATGAATTCCTGGGGAGAGAATGACTGTGTGGCCATAGTCATTATCTTCGCCTAATAAAGGTTTTGATGAAGCACATTGTGTGTGACCTCAACAAAAAGTCATCCAGTCAATGGGGAACTTATTGCAGATGGGCTGTAAAGTAAAATATTTGAATCTGGCTAGTGTCTTTAATTTCTCTTTATGTTTAACACCGAGGGGACAATTTTGTGCTAGCAGGAGAGTTATATGACCACTTTGTGCTCGGTTTCTGATTCTGAAATGGTCATAGGTCATTTAATCTGCCTAGTATGAACTGTTCTACAATCAGCCAGATCACGTCTCAGCCCATGCGCATAGGTGCAGCAGGCATTTAATTTCTTTGGTTGTCGAACCTGCTTGTCCATCAAGCAACTACAAATAAATAAATAAATAAATAAATAAATAAATAAGACATGAATAGCCCAGACATGAAATCTGTTTGCCATTTGGGTTACTGATTTGTCTGTCCCTGGTATACCAACAAAAGTTGCTCCATTCAATGAGAGCATTTTCATCCCTGTTAATTTACTTTTTAAAAAAACAAAAAAATACATGTTTTGGGTAACATTGTGTGACAGTTTCAGCATGTGCATTGTCATAATGGAGATAAAACCTTTGCATCAGCTTTGTCTCATTAAGCTGTAGCCAAACCCATGCTGTAATCACACACTGGTGTCTACCATCCCGTTTTCCCAACCCCTTCTTCAAGCCTATACAAACAAAAACCAAGACACATCCGACCTTTTGGACTACGGATCAAACCATGTTTACAAAATCTCAAAGCAGATCTGAGCATACTGGAATATTTCTGTATAATCTCCCCCCTGGAGCTTTAAAAAAAACAAAAATAATTTCAGACCTAACAAAAAATCTGAAACCCACCCAAATGACTTTCAACAACAACTCTATGTTAGAGAAATATATCCATCACATACCGCTATGTATACAGATGGATCAAAATCTGAAGACCATGTATCATCTGCATTCGTGATCAGTCATCAAAAAAAAAAAAGGAATATCCACCCCCAACCACAGCTTTTTACAGCAGAGGTAAACACTATAGTCTTAGCAGTGGACTTCATAAAGACTATGCAACAGAACAACTTTCTGATAATTACAGATTCAAAATCATGTCTTCAAGCACTGTCATCCCTAAAAAAATCACCCAACGCTTGTATAGATTGTTTGTAAATTGTCGGATCTGGAGGCCCAAAATTTTTATATCTGCTGGGACACTGTGGAATCGTGGGAAAAAACAAAGCAGACATTGCTGCAAAAAAGCATTATCAGCGGATTTCAAAAAGTGTCCAATACCTCCCACTGAAAAACCTAAAACCCATAATAAAATCGTTTATTAACAATAAATGGCAAACTGAGTGGGACCAATGCACCATGAACAAAATCCATGAAATCAGCCTTATTGTTTACAAAAGAAACAAAAGCAAAAGCCCTATTGTTTTCAAATCGCTGGAATCAGATTGTCTACACCCGCTGTCGAATAGCTCACTCCAGGATGACGCACAGGTTTTTAATATTAGGAGAACATGTACCTTCTGCCAGAATTCATTATCCTTGAAACATGTTTTATTAGACTGTATGGGTCTTAACCCCGTGCGAAACCTTTTTTATTCAGTCAACACTCTGGAAGAAATTTGTAACAAAGTCAAACCTAATGCTATGTTAGAGCTTTTAGGAAAAATAGATTTTAAAAACCTTTATATAGAGTCCCTTAGACATTACTCGCCATGAAAATAGCCATATACGCTAGCATAGTGTTAAACAAACAAACAAACAGACAGACACTCTGGTGTCTGTTACAGATGGTTATGTAAAGAGGTTCAATCCAGGACACCAAATACAACACTTTTGCATTACAGGATTGTGACCGTGCTTTCTCAAGTCTTATTAAGTACATTTGGTAGTTGACCTCTGCCTCAAAGCCATTTTTCTAGCTTGCAATTCAGAGATGTACGATGAAAGTAATTTGAATGCGAGTGGGAGGTGAAACCGTATCCCCCTGTGGCCACGGAAAGCTTATTCATAACTATAGCCGAGTGATCTTAATCTCTCCAGCACTGTATAAAAGTCTCAGCATGCTGCAAGGCCTGATACTCATGTCATTATGGTTTTAGGGACAGATGTATTTGAATGCTGCCTCTCTAATGTCTAACGCCTTCACTCTAACTGCTAGGATTACTACAAAACTGGGATAATCCGCTGTCCGGATGGAATCTCCATTCCTGAGCTGAGGGAAGCATGCGACTATTTGTGCATCTCTTTTGACTATAGCACGATCAAATGCAGGGACCTAAGTGAGTACATGCTCTGCATCATTCTGTGCATTACACATGGAGATATTTATTTGGATTTATTTCAGTAATGTAAAGGTGATTTCTACTAATTTTGTTAATTGCTCTTGTTTTACACTGACTTGGTGACACAGACCACAGTTCCCACATGCTAGTGCTGTGATATTATATTGATATCTGGATAATTTATGTCACAATATGCTTTTCTAAGATATTATGGATGTCATTTTTAATGTTAAAAAAAAACTATAGATTCACTGAAAGCAGCCAAGGTGATGTGAACTGTTAATATTTAGAATGATCTTTTTTCCCTCAGTTTCAGGGTTATCTATATATTATGAATTTTTTAAGATAAAAGTAAAAAGAAAACAATTTTTTTGTGCACATTTAATAATGTATCATTGAATGTTTTTTTTAATTTTATTTTTTTAAATGTGTCATTTGCAAACCTATATATTTATCATGATTCATATCATAGAACGTAGAAATGCTTTTGCGAATTGTGATATGATATTTTTGTCACATCGCCCAGCCTCGACACATGAGCGTTAATTCTGCGCCTGAGAAACTACTACAATTTCTGAAAAGACAAATTATATAAATTTAGAGCTTGGGTCACAAATATCTTCGATTAAAAGCTGAAGTATAAGGAAATGTGTTGAAATTGTTGCCTGCAGTAAACACTGAAAGCAGCGGTCATAAAAGATATATAACTCTGAACTATTGCTGGACTGTACTTTTAAATGAAAGGTGCATGTAGCTTTTCATCTGTCCATGTGTATTTGATTTTTTGTTTGCCCTTAGGTGCTCTGATGCACGAGTTGTCGAATGACGGTGCGCGGCAGCAATTTGAGTTCTACCTTGAAGAGATGGTGCTGCCGCTGATGGTGGCCAGCGCTCAGAGCGGAGAGAGGGAGTGTCACATTGTTGTGCTCACAGATGATGACGTGGTGGACTGGGATGAGGAGTATCCACCCCAGATGGGAGAGGAGTATTCACAGAGTGAGTGGCTACACACACACACACACACACACACACACACACACACACACACACACACACACACACACACCCCAACTTGTTGCATTTCTTCAAAATGACATTTCCCTTGGCTAAATACATCATCCTCTGTCTTGTGTTTCAGTAATATACAGTACAAAACTTTACCGCTTCTTCAAGTACATTGAAAACCGAGATGTGGCCAAATCAGTTTTAAAAGAACGAGGACTCAAGAAAATTAGATTAGGCATTGAAGGTAAGCTTCTTCATTTTGTTTGTAGTATGCATAATTGTTCATGGCCTTTGTATAAAGTCTAAAGTTTGTATTTTACTTAAATTTTGCTAACTGCTCATTTACACCACTGAAACGAAAAGTTTTGTCAAACAATAAACGAGTTTCAGGAGACGCTGGGCAGAACATCATAACTCAAAAGCAAATGCTTGATTTTCTAACTTTTTTTTTTTTTTTTTTTTTTGGGGGGGGGGGTTGGGGGGGGGTTTCAGCTCCAATAAATGAATTTACCATTTGGATAAAACTTTGGCTCAGACCTTTGGTATTTTTAAAGCTCAGCTTAAGACACTTTTTTAAACTTGCATTTGGGTTGTTCTTATTAACTTTTATATGTTTTTATTTTTCTGTGTACTGCGTCTTTTGTGTACAGCACTTTGAGAAGCTGCTTTTAAAGGTGCTTTATAAAATATAGTTTATTATTATTATTATTATTATTATTATTAAAACTTGGCTGAAAATAAATTTAGTAAAATAAGTAAATTGTGAAAATGGCCAGTTTACTATAAACCATGTAATGCACTTGTGTGTTTATTTTATTTTATTTATTTATTTATTTATTTATTTTGGCTTGTTATGCAACCTAATTTGGAAACCCAAACTGCTTGGTACTTTTTGGGAACTTTATTTGTCCAATGGAAGTTAGTTTTTGACATTTTTCTCATTATGATTAAAATGATAGTTAAGTGCTGTATTATGAAAACAGTTTTACCAAGATTAAAATGCATACAATATATAGTTTTAAAAATGTTATTACAGTAAAAAGTTGACCGGTAAATTACATCACTTTGTTCACTGATTATTGATTAGTTCACAGGTTATTAAAAAAGAAAGCCTTTAAAAAAGATGCAATATTTGCCCCAATTTATTTAAATGAGAAGTTTATATCTAGAAATAATTTTTTGTAGGATATCCCACTTACAAAGAAAAGGTGAAGAAGAGGCCTGGTGGCAGACCCGAGGTCATCTACAACTACGTGCAGAGGCCCTTCATCCGCATGTCCTGGGAGAAGGAGGAGGGTAAGAGCCGACACGTGGACTTCCAGTGCGTGAAGAGCAAATCCATCACAAACCTGGCAGCAGCAGCAGCCGACATTCCACAGGACCAGCTGGTGGTGCTGCACCCCGGCCCTCAGGTGGACGAGCTGGACATTCTGCCTAATCACCCTGCTCCAGGACCCCACTACAGCAACAACTACGAGCCTGACGCCGACGCTGCCTCGCCTGCACTCTGAATGCACACACCTTCCTCCCCTGTTCTTCCTCTCCTCTCCCACAGCATGCTGCAGCATGGCGCGAGAGTGACACCGTTAACCAGATTGCCTTCTGCACCTCCTTTCACAGCCTTAGAGCTTCAACAAGCTAGTCTACTGTACTATGTAAAGGTTAAAAAAACAAAACAAAACAAAACAAAAAAACAAGAGGGGACTCGGGATACTGGCATGGGCAGTGCTCTCCTGTTTTCTTTCTTTCTGATTTTTTTTTTTTTTTTTTTTTTGTCTTACTTGACCAAAGGAACTTTTCTTATTTTTTGTTGTTTGAAATTATATAAGCAACCTCACTTATTTTGTAATTGGGCTTATTATAATTATTATTATAATAATAATTATTATTATTATTACTACTACTACTACTTTTCCATTTCCATTATATTATAATTGCATTGATTTCTTATCTTTTTTGATAAGTTTTATGATATGTATCCTGGGTGGTGTCACTGTGTAACAATCATTTAATATTTTTTTTCCAACACAAAAAAAGCTCTGTCAATCCCGGGTTGATGATTCCCCTCCGGAGCTCCTCCATAGCCGAAGGAGTTGCGTTCGCCTGTTGAATGGATGCAGTGTTACAGAATTTATGTGTTCAAAATCCCACTGTTCAGAGCTTGAGTCATTGTATAAATAAAGTTATAACACGCAGGCTTGTGTGGTAAACCTTAAGCTGTTGTGCAGTCGGTGTGATATCATGTGCCTCTTGACTTTGCACGTCCAAAGATTCAAAGCTTCCGAAGCGGAAATCTGAGTTTGTGTGCACTTGCGTAACGAGAGCCAAAATAAACATTTACATAAACAGCTGCTTTCCACAGCAAAGGTGGGGCCTTCTTGTTAAAAATCCGGTGGCTATCGGCTTGTGTTTATTTACCGTCGCTCACAATACTGCAACCACTGCCTGGCATCCTTAACCGGTGAAGTTTATCCGCTCATAAACACACAAATGTATGGGGCAGTATGTTGAATTTATTTATTTATTTATTTATGTTTAGCCAGCTGTGAAATCTAGCTCAAGCCCTGCAGACCAAATGCCCAGCTTTAGTGTGTGAGTTTTTGTCTAAAATGTAAAATGTTTGTTGAGAAATTATAACATTTTAATGAAGGGACTACTTTGATCAGTTATGTACACAACAGGGTGTGCTACTAAGGACAAATAACCTGCCATGAAGCAGATTACCACCTTGTCAGCTTGGTATGTTACTGGGAAACTGCAAATCAATGTCTTTCCAGGGGAGGTTTCAGCAAAAATTAGATGGAATGGTACCAATAATTTCAAAGACCTCCACAGTATATAAGAAAACATATCTTAGTTAAAAATGGTACAACATCCCAAAATATTAGGCAGTGAAATAATTCTGGAGTTGTCTATATAATAAACATATAGATGTCTTATTTCTGGAACATCTAGGAGTATTTTTTATTTGAAAAATATATCACGGCTCAAACATTACACACACATACATACAATTTTGTGAAAAACCTCATACACCCTCTGGTCATTTTGATAGGAACACCTGTACCCATGCTTGTTCATCCAATTATCCATTCAGCCAATCATGTAGCAGAAGCTAAGAGCAGGAGTGTCAGGCTACATTGGGCACAGGCTCACTGAAACTGGACGGCTCAAGACTGGGAAAAAAAAAAAGTCCAGATGAAATTTTTCCTTTTTCATGCCTCAGATTCCTGTCCTTCGTTGCCTGGAGCGGAACCCAATGTGGTCTTCTGTTGCTATACTCCAGCTACATCAAGGTTTGCATGTTCTGAGATGCTTTTCTGCTCACCACAGTTATCGAGTGTTTACTTCAGTTACTGTAATCTTCCTGTCAACCTGGCCATTCTCTTCTGACCTCAATCAACAACAAGGTGATTCCACGTGCAGAATTATCGCTCATTAGATGTTTTGGTTTTTCATACCATTCTGTAAAAAACCCAAAGAACATCTGGCACCAAGAACCATGCCAGGGTCAAAGTCACTGTGAGCACATTTTTCCCCCATTCTGATGTCTGATGTGAACATTCACTTAAGCTCTTGACCTGCATGATTTTATACATTGCGATGTTGAGACCCGATTGGCAGGTGTACAGGTGTTCCTATTAAAGTGGTGAGTGAGTGCATGTTAGAGAGTTCTGCATGCAAATCTGCCAAAAATACAACAAAGGTTGTGCCATGTCGATAAAAGTGGATGATTCCAGTGTTCCACTCTATACCGAGAAAATTCGTTGTTGCTTGGAAGTGTTTCTGAAAAGTTAGTCAGAATAACGATTATGACTGTACGCTATTAACACTTTCCTCATCGTTCGGCTGTGAGGCTTTATGGAAAACCCTGGGCCTGATGATGGACACGTTGAAGACGAAGAACTGTGCTCCATTGATTGTGTCCTAATCCATCACCTGAGAGTAATACTTTCCTCTCACAGAGGCCATGGCAGATCACTGAAATCCACGGGCCCTCCCAGTCCTGCGTCAGCCTCCAGAAGACTCATGATGACGGCCATGGCCGCCTCGTCGTTACTGGGGCTGCTGGAGCCGGGCTCATCCATGATGTCCCCGATGCTGATGTGAGAATTCTCGCCTGCAGGAGACGAGCAAAGTGGTGTGACTACACTGCGATTTTAAAAACTGTATAGAAAGCATTTATGGGATTTCCAGACTTTCTAGACCCTGCTCTCGGGAAGAAAAAAACATTTCAGCATACTTCTTTCTGTGCTTTCTTGTCATTGTTAAAGCATGAAAACCGGAACAGTCACTTTAAACTTACTTAAAAGTGAGTTGTTCGAGTAAGGGTATCCTATGGAGTCCTGGCCTGATACCATCCCCGCTGAAGGAATGTCTGGAGTTCCACCATTCTGAATCTGACAAGTTTTAAAATACAACCAGAAAATTTTATTCACATTTCCTGTGAATTTTTTTTTAATCACGTTAGCAGTCGAGTCATGCTCTTACCTTCTTGCCCCCAGGAGACGATGTGTCTGGAGGGGGTGTGCTGTTGGTGATGTTCAGCGGGCTCGAGCCACAGCTCGAGGGTGATGAGCCTCTTATCCTGTTAATCACGACGTACCATCAGCAAGGGTCGTACACACTTATTTACACTTAAATTCTATGTGTATTTGTCGTACCACAGTGCTCGTGAACTCCGATAAAAGGTGTAGATTAATTTTCTAACAGCAGCTCTGACAGTAGTGCCAGTGTTTTATTTAGCATCTCAAAACTGGGCTTTTACACCTCACAGTGGAAAGTGAGCAGCTCACCTCTGGATCTCCATGACCTCCTCCGCTATCATGCGGCCGATCTTGCCCGCTCCGGCTCTCGTGCCCCCCGGGATGCCAGGCACCGTCTGCAGAGTCCGTTTCCCAGAACCTGAAATTAATCACAACCGTTATCTCTGTAAATCGATCAACAAGGTCCCAAACACAACAGTATACACATGCACAGCCATGAGGAAAAATACGTACACCCCATGGAAATTGTTGGGTTCTTGACATATTTGGACAAGCACACATTTGATCATCTTTTAATGAAGTTAATACACTTGACCAAAAACAGTGGGTAATTGAGATTTACAATCAATGGAAAAAGTAAGTACACCCTTGGCCTCAGAAGCTAGTATTGTATCCCCTTTAGCAGAAATAACTTCTTGTATGTGTTTTGCATAATTGTCCACCACGCTTGCTGGAATTTTGGACCACTCTTCCATGCAATATTCTTTCAGTTTCAAGATGTTTAAGGGTTTTCTTTTCCATACGACTGATCTGTTTTTTGTTCATTTAAATTATGAAAAGAACAAACACTAATAGATACTAATAATTAAATTAATGAAATATGTGCTGAAGGTATATTTTTATATATTAAAACATTATATATAAAATCTATATAATATGCAGTGAGTGATACTTAACTGCATTTTAGCACATAGTAATTTGTGCTAAAATGTACGTGGACGGTATACAGTTGTAATTTAACGTAGACTTTTTCAAAATTAACTTTTTTGTCTGAATAAATATTATTTCTTTATACTGATAATTTTTTAATCTCCAACTATACCATTATTATTTGGTAAAGTCTTCCCTGGTGAAAATAAGTCTCTTCTGTAATGTACAACAAAGTTTACAACGTTTTTAAAAATATATTTCCATATAACAAGGTTCTTTTTTGTTGTTAAATGAAATGTAAATAATTTCTCCAATTGTTCAACTGGAAAATGTCAACCATTGTTTGTATAAAACCAGTTTGCTCCTCACAATGAAGGGAAATATTCTGAAATTAACTGTAAATAATACAATTGTATGAGATTATTATTTAAAGTATTTCTGTGGTACATGTTGATTATAAATATCATTCTTCACTAAAGCAGAAATGACAGCCTGTGAGCATGTTACTTTATCTCACCATCAGCTGTGAGGACACTGTCCATGCTCCGGGGGGAGGCAGTGAGCTGGAGATAGCTGGGATCAGATCCATCACGTGTACCAGTCCTAAAAAAATCACAAAACTGTGCTTCAGTGATCCCGCAAGCTCAACTACCCTACTCTCTGATTCTGTTTCTAACATGCCACAGTAACTTTCTCTTCATAACTTCATACACGACTGCTGGCATGACAGGATGCAAACGGGTACAGCAGCAGATGGATGTTTAATTTCTTTCACACTACAGCGCTGTTGAAGAGAGCAAGTCACTTTGTGTCTGCACCACACCACCCTGTCACTGCTTATTTTACTATAACAGCATATTCCTTATTTAAACTGTGTTCAGAGAACATAATAATAGTTAATAATACAAAATAAATGCAGCTTGTCATGTTAACTATAACTAACCTTATGTTACTTAAACAATGTTTTTAGTAAAGATATTTTTACCTTTATTCAATTTTATGTAAACTTGTTATTGCTATTATGTGAATTTAAAATATATTCTGATATCCACCGTGATTTACTGGTTTACAAATATTGTAAAAGTGAATTGAACAAAATGTGAGTTGCATCTCTCCATATACTTGAACTGGCTTATAAACAATTTTTGTCACTGTTAATGTAGCAGAGGTGTTGGTATATTTAGCAACAGCAGCTAATGTGGCATTTAGGAAACCTAAATGAGATAAATATACATCACACTATGGCAGGTTTTGCTTTCACACTGTCCTAAAGGATAGAATAGTTATCGCTTTAACGTAGGCCGTCGATCACTTACGAGACGACTGTGTTTGTGGCGACGATGTACTCGACTTCTTTGGTCCAAGGGTTCATGAAACTGAACCAGCGACTTCTCAGAGTGATGAAGGAGCCATCTTTAACCTTAAACTTGTAACAGTTAGTGCTGATCTTATCTCGCATCTGCAGCACTGAAAAGAGGACAAACAGCAAGAACAGACATTGTTAAACATTTTAATATTGTTAATCATTTCGCAGTGGTGGTAAATAAAGTATACTCTTCCAAGTAATACATACATAAGGACAATTGCATATTAAATACAGCACAAAAGCATTTTCCATAAAGGTCAGTCCATTAAAGTTACGTTTAAAAAACAACAACACAGATGTCACATTAAGACACATCAAAAGATGAATATGAGACAACAGATCAGAATTTCAGCTTTCATTTCCTCATATTTAGATCTGGATTGCTTGTTGCCCAGTTAAATTGATTGTTAAAAGAATTAATATCTCTGAATGTCTACACTTGGTTTGAGCCCTAGGTTTCACCTGTGAAGACTACATTTGTTGTTAAAAAGGGTAAATCAACATGAGGATCAGGGAGAAAAACAAGCCATTTTGAAGCTGAGAAAAGAGGGAAATTCAATCAGAGCCATTGCACAAGCACTGGCTATAGCCAATACAACAATGTGGAATGTCCTGAAGAAGATAGAAACCACCGGTGTACTAACGACCAGACATGGAATAGGTCGGCCAAGGAAAACAACAGCAGCTGATAATATCAAATAAAAGATATGACATACAAATATTTGTAGAAATCTTCTGACAGTTACCTTGTCTGTGGCATTCAGCAAGGTGTCCGATGTCATCCTGATGAAAATACTCATAGAAAGATGTCCCCAGCAGCTCCTGGGGTAGATAGGCGAGAATGGCAGTGGCCCTGGAATGATACAAGTTGTAACAAATGGCTGAAAAATGTGACAAAAATAAAACTAGATGACATGTCAGTAATATATATTGACCTCTACTTTAAGGAAACTTTTTTTTTCCAAACAAAAAATATGCTGAAATGTTTCTTATTTAGGCTACATTCTAATCTCGCCTTGGCTATCTGTCTGCACATGTTGGATAAGGAGCCAGTTTAAGAAATGCAGCAGTGAAGAATAAAACAGTCAGTCTACCTAAACAGGTCTAAAACATTGAATTCCAGTTCCTTCAGAGTTGCCCTTGGTCTATTGGTTGCTTCCTTGCCTAATTGTGTTTTTTTTTTTTTACAGCTGTATATACATTTTTTGGTTTAAGTATGTTCTCTAACAAACTCTGGGGCCACTTCAATATTACAGGTTATTTTGTGTAGATTCATGACATTTAAAGGCTTTTGTATACTTTGTTTTTTCACACGTATGCTAGCATATGTGCACAGTCGTACACATAGCCTTTCAAATTTCACAAAGCCTTTCACTCCATTTGACATATACGTGTACACAGACAATCAGTGTGTTAGTATCTTTAAATCTTTAAAATTTAAAAAATGGGTGTAGCCAGCCTTTAAAATAAGTTGTACTTTACTTGTCAGTGATATTTGCATAAATGACTGCATTTTGAGGTCAGGAAAGCATGTAGTTTTCAGAAGTATACAATGGGGGAAATAAGTATTGAATGCGTCAACATTTTTTTCAGTAAATATTTTTCCTATGAGGCTATTCACATGAAATTTTCACCAGACATCAGTATTAACTCAAGAAATCTAGAAATATAAAGAATTCACAACATTAAAGTCCAAAAATGAAGTTATGTGTAATAAAGAGCAATGATACAGAAAAAAAAGCACTGAACAGGCTAACTGAAATTTATTTAATACTCAGTGGAGAAGCCCGTTTGTAATGACAGATTCAAGACATTTCCTGTATGTAGAAATTAATCGGCCACAGTATTCAGGTGTGATTCTGGCCCATTCTTCTAAACATATTCTCTTTAAATCTTGTTCAATTGGATTCAAGTCAGGTGATTGACTGGGCCATTCTAACGCCTTAATTATTTTTCTCTGAAACCAATTGAGTTTCCTTTGCTGTATGCTTTGGATTGTTGTCCTGCTGGAAGGTCCACCCACGTCTCATCTCATCATTCTGGTGGATGGCAGCAGATTCTTCTCAAGAATCTCCCGGTAAAGGGCTCCATTAATCATTCCTTCAATTATATAAAGTCTGCCAGCAGCATGTGATGAAAAACAGCCCCACACCATGATTCTTCCACCTCCAGACTTCACTGTTGGTGTAGTGTTTTAGGGTGATGTGCAGTGCCATTTCTTCTCCAAACATGGTGTGTAGTATGACAGCCAAAAAGTTCCATTTTGCTCTCATCTCCCAGTATTTCATAGGCTTGTCCAAATGAGTTGTAGCAAACTTTAAACGAGTTTCGACATGCCTTTTATTTAGTAATGAAGTCTTGTGAGGTGAGTGTGAGCAGTGGAGTGCATTGCCTATTGTTTTCTTTGTGACGATGGCACCTGCTGCCTCCAAGTGTTTCTGGAGCTCTTTCCGAGTGGTCCTTGGCTCTTGGGCTACTCTTCTGACTATTCTTCTGACTCCCTGGTCAGAAATCTTGCGATGAGCTCCTGTGCATAGCCGGTTGATGACAGAGTCATGTTGCTTCGACTTGCGGATAATGGCCCCAATGGTGCTTACTGGAGGATTCAAGTTTTGGAATACGTCTGTATCTGATGCCATCAATATATTTTGCAACAATAAGGTTCCGAAGGTCTTGGGAGAGCTCTTTGCTTTTACCCATCATGAGATGTTTCTTGTGTGACACCTTGGTAACAAAAAGCCTTTTTATAAACCATCAATTTACTAACCCAGTTGATATTAGGGTTTTCCCTGGCCGCATAAAAATTCACCAGTGTGAAGATTTGAAGATTCCAAATGCTCTACTGACACAGAAAATCACTGTGCCTTTGTATCAGACAGTGGCCCAGAGTATTTTACAATGGTTTCGAATATGGATCAGCCAACTAGATTTTAGAAACAAAAATATCCCAAATATTTTTAGATTGATCATACTGAACAGCCTGTTCCACTCACCTCTGGTCAACAAAGACGAATTTTCCATCGATGGCGTGGCGTGAGACGTACTCTGTCGGTTTGACGCGGATGTCCCCATTCATTGGCTGAGGAACGATGTGTGGGTGCAAACGGCCGATGGCCACCAGACAGCTCAGATTGCAGCCTTCGTTGTCGGGCTCATTGTCCTCGTCCAAGCCCTTCTGCATGGGCGGCCAGCTCTTCAGATAGCCCGTGCTGTGGATGGTGCAGAAGCTTTTGCGGTCGGCTGCTGAGGACATGATATATGGTTTAAGCATGAGGTCATTAATTTGATTTAAAATCGCCAATGACAGTCAAGTGAGAAACTGAAAAGACATTATTCTGATTGTAGTATACTATGATGAATCTGAAATGCAGTGCCCTTCACTAATATTGGCACCCTTGGCAAATATGAGAAAAGAAAGCTGTGAAAAATTGTCTTTATTGTTTAACCTTTTGATCTTTTGCTAAAAAGAAAAATCACAAAATACCCTGCTCTCATTGATATCAAACAATTGCAAACACAACACAGATTTATAAAAAAAAAAAAAATCTTAAATGCAGGTGTGCAACAATACTCTGCTAGGAAACCATTTAGTATTTAGACTAACTGTTTTAAGTGGGGGTCTAAACCTTTTTGTCTCACCTTTCTTTTTGGAGCAGGGGGAGGTGAAGTCCTTGTCCTCCATTTTGATGAGAGGTCTGTTACTTTTCATTCTACAGAAGAAGGAGCGGCGGGCCCCAGAGCACAGCCTGGATGGCCCTGGCGTGATGTCAGTTTTTACCGGCAGCCCAGCTGAAAGATAAATACAACACACACTCTGACTTATTAACCCGTTCATGCATAGAGGTCACTACAATGGACAGCTATTCAAAAGCCATTTTCTGGCTATTGCAAGGATTTCAAAAGAATAACTGCATAACAGCCTCTAGAGTGGACACTAATTCTTTGTTTGAACGCATGCAGTCCACTGGGGTGGACACTTCAATAACTTTTTGAAAAATGTATGCAAAAGTAAACTGAAAAAAAAAAATATTTTTAATGCCTAAAGAAGAGTACAAACACACAGAGAAAAAAATCCTTGATCAGGATTTCATAATTGCATGCATGAAAGGGTTGATGAACTGTAAAACTAGGGCTACTTTAAATGTATGTACAATGACTTTATAACATCTCTCCCCAACCCCTTAGTGGCCAGAAGGAAATCAGTAATCCAAGTTACTTTTGGCATCAATGAGTCGCTCCCTTGGCACCGTGTCAGATGAGGACAGCTGCTCCTTGACTTTGGCAATGTCCTTAGGATGCAAATAATCAAACAAGCTCTGGCCAATCAAGTCGTTCTGCCAAGAGACAGAAGGTTACATGGGTGAGCTGGCAGTCTCAAATAATGCAGTCTTGCCCTCATATTCTGTATATCACATCAACACAATTTGTACTTTTAAATAAGAACAACATAAGTCCTACCATGCCTAAGCAGTTGAACTCACTTGGCTATAGTTCAGGATTTTGTATACAGACTCGGAAACGAAAAGAATCTTTCCCCGATCGCAGCCGACCACAAAGAGGAAGCCATCAGCAGCCTGTGGGTCCGACATGAAATTATAATCAAAACTCAATCCCCAACATTACTAAGAGAATTAAGCTTACAAAGCAATGGCACATACCTTCAGTATCAAGTGTTTCAGTTCATCATCTGACAGAAAGGCTGGTTTGTAGTTAGCTTCAGTATAAGGGTTTGCAGCACCTTACAGATAAATTAAATGTACAACAATTACAGTAGTGCATAATGAATATGTAAGAAGTAAAAAAAAAAAAAGGTGAAGGGGTGTGCTGTTACTGAAAAATTATCAATTACGGGTTTTTATTATTTTCCAATAACAGCAGTGAAGTGTTTGACTCGTCTTATTCAGTACCACAGCAATGCGAACAATTTTTTATTTATTAAAGAGCAACACAGCATATATCCGATGCATATTACATTTAATTATGTGGAGCGTCCCAGAAGTTCCTGTTATCACTTATGTTACAGAGGCTATAAATGTTTCCTCACCAGCACCTCTTTTTCTCTTTCTAGTAAAGTTAGTAAACAGTAGTTAATAAATACACAGCTTGTCATGTCACTGAGAAACCACAAAGCATAAACTACTAGGTTCCAAAGACTTTCCTATGTTAGAAAACTTGGATAGAAACTGGAGACACCTTCCAATAGTGCAAAATAAAAACAGTTAACTTCATCATACCTTCAATTTCACACACACTTTTAAAGTCCCCATGATAGGTATGAGTATGTTAGCCTTAAGGTTATCTATAAGCTAGTGTGCTCCAAAACAATGACAAAATTCGCATTTAGAAGATGGACATTCAAAAATGACCAGTCTCTCTCTACCACCAATACGGAGCAACAATTTTGATGACATCATTCTGCACTTCAGTTTCTCCTCAGATTTGCAATCAAATGCTCTCTAGAATCTGAAGTGTCCCGCCCCAACATTATAAAACAAACCACCTTGCCAAAGTTGCCATTGTTAAGCGAGGGAAATCATATCAGCAAGCATGGGTCGTAAATGTGTCTTTGGCTGTTCAAAGGTGTGCGTTTTCTTCAGTTTTCCAACTGTAATTTGGTTAAGAAGGAACTGGCTTAAATTCATTCACTTTGAAGAAGGAGGTATGTGTGCCAGCTCACGGCTCTGTGACAGGCATTTTTCCATGGTATTAACAGTCTAGTACGGCTTAGAGTGGGCCGTGAGGTAAGCTAAACGCTGTTGGTTATTTAAAAAGGGTGAGGAGCCAGTCGATATGTTTCACCCTGACTTCCTGTTTAAGTGGAAATTACGTCAACACATCAAATAACGCTGTGTATTTCACAGGGACTTTAAAACCTTTTTATATTTACTAACATATAATAATCACTACTTGCCAAGAAATAAAGTTGTCTCATGCAGATGTCAAAGCTAGTGTTTAGGACGCACACACTGCCTTGATCTTTAACTTGAAAACGTACGTGTTATTTAGTCAGACACTTTGACTTGATCAAAACAGTTCTTCTCTTAGGCAAAGATGAAGATCTTGGTACTCATGGACATAGTGAGCTAAGAGAACATGGTAAACTGCTCTGTGGTAAACTGGCTCTAATATCTGGCTCTATGCTGTCAAACTTAAATCTGCTTGAGTCTCCACTTGCATTGTAATCAAAATATACACCCTTTGTAAACCACCGTATGTCCTTAAACATGCTGACAATTTGTTCTCTCTGTCTGTCGGCCTTAACCTGCATTAAACCGTACTCCTGCTGCCTGGTGTGATCCTGACATATTTCTCCATGAACCAGTGCCTGATCCTAACACATTTCTCCTGCACTGGCTCTTCTCACCCTACAGACCTGACTGATTGATTTTAATGTTCTACTCCAGCTCTGTTCTTTCTGCTTACTGGGAACTTTCTGCATGTGTGGCTCACCTACAGTAATTGTTAATAATCACACATGAATACCCTGAAGACTTGCTCCTCCCAAAAACAGTTTATGCCTAAAACTTCCTGCTTCAATGGATACTTTTACCTGAATACCATAGACTTGCACCTCCTAAGTACAGTACGGCTCCTATAATAGATATAATCTGCAATAATACAGATTGTCCTATGTTCATCCCAAGACTATATTCATAATAATATAATATCAAACATTACGTATTCTTTCCATATATTTATTACCATTTCCTTTTTCTGTCAACTCGAATGATTTCTAATCTCAGGTCACACAGAGCCAGTGTCTTGTTCCTCTCAAGCTGTAAATCCTCATTTCATCTCAGGGCGTTTTTCCTTGCCACTGTTGCCTCTGGCTTGCTCATTATAGATCTAAATCTACATCTATATTTCTCTAACTCTGCTTAATCGTTTACCTCGTAATGTTTTCATGTGCTGGACGGCCATGCGCAGTACAGTCAGTTTGTCTAGTTTGCGGGACATGGCGTTGCAGGTAGGCACTAGCGAAGCCAGCTCGTCAATGAAGCTGTTCATTTTGTCCCTGCGTCGCTTCTCAATCTGACTGTGAGCCTCCCTACAAAGGGCATAGGAATAAGATTCATGAAGCAACAAAGCCTTAAAGTTGGGTCCAAATGTCTACAAACAAGTGTTGGAAAATAATGCAAATCTTACTCATCTGAATTTGTGGAATATAATTACAATGACTAATATATATATATATATATATATATATATATATATATATATATATATATATATATATATATATATATATATATATATATATATACACACACACACACACACACACACATATATATATATATATATATATATATATATATATATATATATATATATATATATATATATATATATATACACATACACACACACACACACACACACACACATATATATATATATATATATATATATATATATATGAGTCTCCAGAAGGACTGTGGCTGGTTCTGCAAGATGCTCAATAAAACTTACAGCTCATTTCCTTATAAAACTGCACAAATTAGTAGTACCTGAGACTAATATTTTTAAGCAAAGGGTCATCATACTAAATACTGACTTTGTTTCATTTATTACTGTTTATTGCTCTTTACAGTATTTGCACAGTATATATATATATATATATATATATATATATATATATATATATATATATATATATATATAAATAATATGTATACATTTCGCAATCCTTGTATAAAACTGATTGTAATTATACTATATCTCATTATGCTGTCTGTGTTTGTAACATCAGATATTTGATTGCAGTTCTAACAAACTCACTGCCTAATTTAATATAAACACCTGTACACCTGCTCATCCATGCAATCATTCAATCAGTTAATGGCCAGACTGCGTAAAAACTATCTGAGCTATCGCCTTCCTGTCAGCTTGAACCAGTCTACCCATTCTCCTCTGACCTCTCTCATCAATAAGGCATTTCTGCCTGCAGGATGTTATGCATATCTGCATGATTTTATGCACTGCACTGCTGCATTATGATTGTCTGACTGTGTACGTGGACAGCGAATGTATTCATGCTCCTAATGCTTCTAGTAGTGGGTGTCACCTAATTATATATTTTACAAATTAAATATTTTTGACTCATATTGGAGAAGAAAGACATGTCTCTTGTTCCAAAAACTCTTGTTCAAAGAATTTTGAATCCTGCTGTAAATCTAGATCACTCTCTAGAGTTAATAATTGACATGAATGATTAATTCTGCTATGCGATATGGTTTATAAGACCATGTAAAGCCATATACAGTATTAGAGAGAAGATGCAATAATGCTACCTGGCATTCTTTATCCGCCCGTGTTGATCAATACAATCCCTGATAAAAGACAAATAAAAAATAAAAATTAGAAAGCGAAATTTAAATCCAATTGGACCACAGGTTTCCTAATGTATCATTTAACATTTTAATTGCTACAATGTGTTGCCACTGATATAATTACCTTCCAATTTGCTTGTCCTTGTCCATATCCATACTGTCCCTTGGCAAATTATAAAGCATTAAGTTAAAGCAATTAATTTGGTAAACATTTACATTAAATATAAAAGGTGAATATATGCAGATCAACTTTACTTAAAAGCGTGTTACCTTTTTTAAATGTAGGAATTTTACCTTAGTGAATCAACATGCAAATGTTTAATATAAACACTACTATAATGGCTCATTGTAAAGATGTGTAAAGCAAAACATTATCGACAGATATGATCTATATTAAAAAAAGAGTCTCTGGTGAGAGAATGGTGTTTATAGCTCTGTAACATAAGTTATAACAGAAACTTGTTTTATAGACAATCCAAAACATTAAATGTAATTATAAACTGTTAAAAAGTACAAAGTGTTGTTCTTTAATTCATAAAAAAACTCATCTTTAGCAAATAAAACAGGGCACATGGATTATAGGTAAATAATCTTGACGTGGTAACAGAATGGTTGACCTGAATGTGCTGATGACAACAGTGTTGTATGCAAAAGACAACATGGCCTGCAGGAATGTAATTCAGAGTTGGACTTACTGGTAGTCGGTGGAGCTGCCTTTCCTCTTGCGGGTGTAGTCCATGGAGGACGTGCTGATGGAACTGCTGATCAGCTCAGTGGAGCTGGGAGACATGAAGTCATTCATCGTAGAGGAGATGTCCATTCTCTGGTCTGCCATGAGATCAGCTGCAGAAATATATGCACCACATCAATCTGTCAAACCAGTGGGATAACTGAAGCACTGAACTGGAGAAAAATAGAAGTGGCATCATAAAAATTGCTTTCACAACTCACCACAAAGATTCATGAGGACTGTCGTTTTCAGACCATCTCATGAAGTCTTTGTCTGTAAAACTGCAAGAAATGGAGGCTCGAGTGAGACAATGGGCATGGTGTCTTAAGACAGAGTGGAAGTAGAATATGTAATAACAATATCAGCCTGTAAACCAAACATACGTAAGAATAAATCGCATAGTCATTATATCTATCAAGGAACATCAAGATGTGAAAGATTCAAACAATAGTGATAAAAAGAAACAAATAACAAAAACTTGTCACTGCATTTGGTAAATAAGGAATAAAATGTTGTTAGTGTGGTGATGTGTGATATGACAATAATCAGCTATGTGGTGGTGTGATTCATGTCAGACCAAAGTTTATTATTTTCCTAGAGCAGCACATTTTGAAGCTGATTTTTTATTTCTTAAATAACGATATTTTGCACTTTGTCCCCCATTTATAAGTACATTTTGTGTTGAGTGTCCGTACAAGACGTCACTTCCTCCCCAGACTCTCTTTATGTCTCCTGATGTTAATAAGACAAAAAACATTACAGAGACACTGTAAAGCACAATGCCTTCTTCCTGAAGACTTTCCTGTACTGGAAAATTTACTGACTGCTACAAGGTACTAACCCTGGAGACTCCTTCCATAAATGCTCAATAAACATCGCCTCACAGAAAGCTTCACCAAATCAACAATTAACTTTTTTAAAAATCTGTTTATGTGGAGTGTTCAATATATAAATCCATATGAAGTAGCTGTAACTATAGAAATGATAACCTATTAGTATGAGCACAGTAATACAAACCTGTAATTCCCTTTCCAGACAGAACTGCTGTCAAAGCTGCTATTATAGAAAATTACTCAACACCTTCTGACCAATCACATTGCTTAAAACATCCAATCTCATAAAAATCTCCGACATTTTAAAAGGGGTTTATCACATATTCTTAGCTATTGCTTTTCCATCGCATGTGAGCATTCGATTCATCTGATTCATTAAAGGCCTCAAGAAGGCATGAGAAAAGAAGATGACCTCAGGTTAAGTACTGCTGTCAGAATCATCTGCAGTGAGTCATCTCAGAAGTGATTTTTCAGTGTCCTATTTCCCATTTACTCCCTCAATATGTTGCAGTTAATCCAGATCAGACTGGGTGTCAAGGTTTCACAACAGTGAATTAAACACATCACATTCCTAACCCACCCTGGGTACAGAGTGAGTGGAAATGCACAAATTCTACACAGATGAGAGGTTTCCTCCCTATGAATCATCTATTTTTACATTAGATCCCTCGCTATCAAATTCCCCCGGAAACCTGACAATGTAGTTTTTGGCATTCACACACCACTCCAAGTATATCTTATATATATCTGGAGGATTAAAAGGTGGTGAAAACTAAACAGAACATCAGAGCCAAAACATGGCTATCCATTTGGTTTCCTTGTCGAACCATGTTCAAACATTCTACCGTTGGTGTGATTGCTGTCATGATCTGCATCTCAACTCAAAAACCCTCACTGTACTATACACACACACACACACACACACATATATATATAATTCACTCTGGATAAGGGTGTGATATGCTGTAAATGTACTTTTTAAGATGATTATTCAAACACTAACTGTTAAAGGAAAATTGTTAGTGTTAGTAGTAAATAAGGATCTACAGTAGTACAATTTGAGACACAACATTAGTTTGTATATTCCAAGGGGGACACAGTGGCACATGGTGCTACACTGCCATAAGCGACGTGCCAAATGACCGCAGGATATGCGTGGTGGCCATCTTGTGCGTGTTTAGTTAACAGCAAGTATAAAAAAATCAACCTTAAGGTTACTGATAACTGTCAAGGACACTTTTTTCAAAAAGTGTTGTGTCACATTGTGTATACCACAGCTCTGTTGAATTCACAAATCTGATTGGTTAAACAGTGTTCATTAATTTTCTATAATGGCAATATTTTCTATAAATGTACTCATTCTAATATATTTTTGTTTCTATAGTAACAACTACTGTGCCCTGCGATGGACTGGCACCCTGTCCAGGGTGTACCCCGCCTTGTGCCCGATGCTTCCTGGGATAGGCTCCAGGTTCCCCGTGACCCTGAAAAGGAGTAAGCGGTAGAAGATGGATGGATGGATGGATCGATGGATGGATATTAACAACTCCTTCACAGGGACTTGTATGGCAAATACTCTACATAATCTAAGGCTAATAATAAACCTTTTGTAAAAAGTGGTATGGAAGTGGTATGGAAGGAGTCTCCAATGTCAGAGATTTGTATCAGTTAGCAAGTTTTACACAGGAAAGTCTTCCCAACAGAGGACTTTCTGGCTCCCCAAAATCATGACAAGTTGCAATGTTTTTGTCTTATTAACTTCAAGAAAGAGAGAAAAAGAGAAGCTGTTGAAGAGATGACTGTACTGTATAGGCTGTAACATAAGTGATAACAAAAACCCACTTGTTTTGCGGATTAAAAACATTAAAAAGCATGTGTCTTCTTCCCTCTAACAGAATAAGTGGAGCCAAACTACAGTATGCCAGTAAAAATAAATACCCACCTACAGCAAAACAGATCCATCTGGTTTTCATCTACTTTGTTACCCATCTGTATATCCTTAATTATTATTTATTTATACTTAAATGCTACAAAATAACAATTTTCCACAGGATGAGTACTGCATCACATCAAGTGATGTCTCCCTGGCGACGTGTAAAAATAGAAAAGAAAAGAAAAAAAGAAAAAAGGAAAAAACTCTCCATGAACAATTGAAAGTGGTTTGTCCTTCTTCCCCAACAAGCCTGGTAAAGGCTGACCATTCCTGTAAGAGCCTTCAGTGTTTTCCACTTTAAGAAAAATCCACCCTGACCAACTTACATATCAATCTTTATGATTAAAATGCGATCTTCAATAGACTCTTAGATGTTCCGAGAGTTGATTTTTAAGTTTAAACTTCTTTCGTTGACATGTTGATCTACTTTCACTGTGCTTACTGTGCTTACACTGTGCTAACTTTAGTCCTTTAGTCTGTCCAGTCTCTCACCTAGAGAGTACACTCTGTTCAAACAGATAGGTAGAACCAGATATAGCATTGGTCAAACCAATCTGACCTGATTTCATCAACTAAATGACCAATGATGGTTTATGGTCTTCTAGTATCTTATATATTGTGCTGTAGCAAGACCTCTTTGGTCAATGCATGATGAAGATCTACTCTTTAACCTGCACTCACTTCACACAAATCTCCATATTTCTCAATCAAAATCAAGTGGACTAACACATTTTCCTCTGAGTATTTGTTTAGCCATTAACTGTTCAATTAGAAACTAATCACATCAGCTGAGAGACTTCAGGCTCAGAGATTCTCATCATATTAGAACAAGCTCTAGTGGCCTGTCAGGTGACAGGAACTCTTTTGAAAATGAATTTATAATAGCAGTCCTTTTCTAGTGAATAAAAGAATATGGTTGAACATGATGTGCGAGTCAAATTATACAAAATTACAGCCCTGCTAGTATACAACACAATGACAAAAAAGGCTGGTTGCATTAGTGGCAGTGAGGAAATAAAAGCCAGCTAGCTGGAAAAAAGCCAGAAATTAAAGAAAGGAAAAGCAAAAACTGGGAGAATGTAGGTCAGCTGTGTAATTGTTAACACACAGCCTTTTTAAAGACCAATCTAAAGTCTAACCTAGCTGTTTATATATAAAAAAATATGTATAAATAATTATACAATTATGTGTGTATATATATATATATATATATATATAAATTATCTAAGTAAATTAAAAAGTACATAACATTTTTTTGTTGCATATCCCTTGCTTGCAATTACTGCATCAAGCCTGCGACTCACTGACATCACTTAATTGTTGGTTTCTTCTTTTGTGATGCTTTTCCAGGCTTTACCATAGCCTCTTTCAGTTGTTGGTTGTTCTTTTACTGCAATCTCCTCTTCAGGAGGTGAAATGCATGCTCAATTGGCTTAAGGTCTGGTGATTGATTTGGCCAGTAGGGATGGTCGATATGGAGTTAAAACTATATCACGATATTTTCTAGTATTTATTGCACTAACGATATCAGTGATGATATAAATCTAGTACCATGCACCACTGTTTTTGGCTGCAAGTGATAGCTTTGATCTTGAGAGCCTCAGAAACACAAACATTGATCTAAAAGTAAAACTGATTTTCTATAAGCAAACCAGTTCCAGATTGTAGAGATAGTGCCTCATTTAGTGATAAACTCCTACTCAGCTTCACGTCCGCCTTCCGCCGGACTTGTTTTCACTCTGCACGTGAGCTGCGATTGGGCCGCAGGCTGTCGCACAGAAATACGTCATCAACTAGGCTTTATCGTTATTATTGCGGGAAGACTAATTCTTATTGTGGGGAGAATTTCTACCGGTAAATCGCAAACGATAAGAGATCGCCTATCCTTATTGGCAAGTATAAAACCTCCTACTTTCCCCCCTTGATGAAGTCCTTCGTTGAGTTGGTAGTGTGCTTTGCATCATTGTCTTGCTGCATGATGAAGTTCCTCCCGATTAATTTGGATGCATTTCCTTGTAAATTGCTAGACAAAATGTTCCTGTAAACTTCTGAATTCATTCTGCTGCTACCATCATGAGTTCCATCATTAATAAAGATTAGTGAGCCTGTTCCAGAAGCAGTCCATTAAGCCATGACATTACCTGCACCATATTTCACAGTTGCGCTTGTATGTTTTGGATCATGAGCAGATCATTTCTTTCCAAAACTTTGGCTGAGGTTAATCTTGGTTCCAGAACTTTTGTGGCTCATCTCTATATTTCTTCTTCGAACGGTGAATTGTGATACCTTTTTGGGGTTTTCTTCACAACTCTCACAATGTTTTTGTCATCAGCTGTGGTTGTGTTCCTTGGCTGACCCATTCAGTGTCTGTTTCTCAGAATACCAGTGGTTTCTTTCTTTTTCAGAACATTCTAAGTTGTATTTTCATGTTTGTGCAATGCCTCTGATTGATTTTCCCTCTTTTTTCAGCTTCAAAATGGCTTCACAGGAGAAACTGAAATCTAAAACCAAGAGTAGTTGTTCAGAGCTATTTATTATTTAAAACAATGAATCTAACAGGATACATCTGGGTAACAAGGAACACCTGTCAATCACACGTTCCAATATTTTTGCTCACCTACAAATTGGGAGGTCTAATACAAAATGTGCTACGGTCACGTGAAAAAATGGGGTACACCCCATGGAAACTGTTGGCTTTTCTGACATATTTAGACAGGCAAACATTTGATCATCTTCGAAACAGTGCATATTGTTGATACACTCTATGAAATGACACATAAAATTGACATTTTGTAGTAATTTTCACAATTTAAATGAACAAAAAAAGATCAGTCACATAGAAAAAGTAAGTATAGCACTACATTTATTGCACCTTCAAATCCATAAAATTAGAATCAGGTGTTCAAGATTGGGTGCCAGTGATTAGAACCTGCTTAGGGAGTGCAGGTGGAATCTGTCTTATTAATACCTCTCTCATATCTAGTGTCTGGTGTTCCCTTTGTTATTGAGGTGTGTGGTGTCATCATGCCAACATCTAAAGAGTTCTGTAAGGCCTTTTTCAGAAAAAGGTTGTGGATGCCTATGAGTCTAGCACTGGATTTAAAAAGATCTCCAAATTATTTGAAATACATCATTCCACTGTAAGGAAAATCATCTACAAATGGTGCAGATTTCAAATGACTGCCAATTTGTCCAGGACTGGTTGTCCCAACAAATTCAGCCCAAGAGCAGACCGTCTGATGCAAAAAGAAGTCTCCCAAGAGGAACCCCAAAATTTCATTACAGGATCTGCTAGTAAGTCTAACCCTAACCGTTACTGTCAAAGTGCATGCTTCTACAATCAGAACGAGATTGCACAAATTTGACCTGCATGGGAGAAGTGCCAGGAAAAAGCCTTTGCAAGACTACAGTTTGCTAATGAGCATATAGGCATATAGGCAAAGACCAGGCCTTTTGGAATAATGTTCTCTGGACAAGCGAATCAAAGATAGATTTGGCCACAGTAACAGCAGACTTTCAGGAGAAGCACCTCATACCAACTGTGAAGCACGGTGGTAGAAATGTTATGGTCTGGGGTTGCTTCGCTGCCTCAGAGACTGGTCAGCTTGCATTCATTGATTCAACTATGAATTCTGCATCATATCAAAGAGTGCTTGAAGATAATGTGAGGCCATCTGTCCGAAAGTTGAAGTTGAACCGAAGGTGGACCTTTCAACAAGATAATGATCCTAAACACACTAGCAAATCCACCAAGGAATGGTTCAAAAAGAAGAAATGGAGGGTTATGGAATGGCCTAGTCAAAGCCCAGATTTGAATCCGATTGAAATGTTATGGAGGGATTTGAAACATGCAAGATAACCCTCAAACATCTTGCAATTAAAAGTATATTGCATGGAAGAGTGGTCCAAAATCCAGTAAGCCTGGTAAACAATTATGCAAAACACCTACAAGAAGTTATTTCTGTTAAAGGGGGCAATGCTAGCTTCTGAGGCCAAGGGTGTACTTACTTTTTCCACAGAAGAATATCACATCTATTGACATTTCTGTTGAATAAATGATTGCAAAAGCTCACTTTCCTTGTGGTTTTGTTTAAGTATATCAACTTCATTAACAGGCACTGTTTCAAAGATGACGTTTGCTTTTCCAAATACGTCAAGAAAGCCAACAATTTCCATGGGGTGAACTTAATTTTTCACATGTATGTTCTATGTCATTTAACACATATACATAGAAATACTAGGAAATAAAAGCTGAAATTCTAAAATCTCTTGGCATATTCATCTTTTGATCTCAAATCAAATGTCTTTAGTCTCCAACAAAAACAACTGAATTGGCCTTGTCGTTCCAATAGTATCAGAGGGGACTGTGGTAGCTCAGTGCTTAAGATGTTGAACTACTCGTGAGTTAAAATCCCAGCACCACCAAGCTGCCATTGCTGGGCCCTTGAGCAAGGCCCTTAACCCTCAACTGCTCAGTTGTATAAATGAGATGAATGTAAGTCGCTCTGTATAAGGGTATCTGCCGAATGACATAAAATGTATATTATATATACATACATACACACACACACACACATATATATATATATATATAATATATACATACACACACACATATATATATATATATATATATATATATATATATATATATATATAGAGAGAGAGAGAGAGAGAGAGAGAGAGAGAGAGAGAGAGAGAGAGAGAGAGTCACTAATTACCATTGAGTTATGTATCCAGTCCTGCCAGAGACTGTACTTTAGTAATAACTGGTCATTTTAAACAATTTTTTTCAACTTAACATTGTCATAGTTACTAGTATAGTCTATAACCTTTTTTATTTTCAGCAAACCCATAGTTTTAATTAAATTCCATCCATTTTCTATACCGCTTATCCTTCAGGGTCGCGGGGAACCTGGAGCCTATCCCAGGGAACCTTGGGCACAAGGCAGGGTACACCCTGGACGGAGTGCCAATCCACGTTTTAATTGTTTTTGGAAAATAAAGCTTAAAATAATTTTAAAAAAAGAAAACCCCTTAATTATTACCAATATGTTAAATTTAATGATTCATTCACTTCAGATAAGTCAAACACCAGATTAGTTTGTGATGTAAAATAAATAAATGCAAGCACACTTTCAGTGCAGTGTATTACAACAGCAAATTATCTGACACACGCCAAAAAGTACAACCACAGCCCTTAATATTGCCTCCTTATTATTCATTAACTTATCTTAAAGCATATTATTGAGGAGCTACAATGACACTAACAGGAAAGGAAGTTATAAGAGTGAGGAATGCAAGTCCGGACCCACTGGAGCTTTAATGGCAGCTTCACAGTAACAGACAAAAATGGCAAATGCTATCACAGACAAAAATTTCATTGTCGTAAAACATTTCTTTGGTTGTGAGTTGAGATCAGTGGTGTTAGAACACTAAAAGTGACATGCTCACTGGTGGCCAAATTAGTGCCACTGCAACAAAAACCAGTAGACAACAAAGTACTAGCAGAGTCAGAATTTATTTTTATTAAAGTCTCAGTGTGACCGCAGCTACAATGCTCGTCTAAATGGCATCAAAAAGATGATGGAACAGGACAACACAAAACTACAGTGAGTTTCAAAGCCAGCCAACATGCTATTGGACAAAAAAAAATCCTTATTACCTCAAGCTCACGTTAATGAACAGACATTCAATCAACTCTTCTTTGCATTTTAAATATTTTCTCTAGACGTAACATTCCTACCATTACACTGAGGGCTTGCATATAGTAATTTTCTTTAATTGACAACACATTATTGCATAGTATGTTATAGAATTCCACCAAGATTCAGATTTGCTGGACAAGTAAAAAAAAAAATTAAAGAATGAACTTTTAATTTAGTCTAAACTGGCTTTTACATTAAACTGATGACTACATTCGTCTCTAATGTTAAGTTGTCATCAAACTAAATTAAAATGTGTAAGGTGTGTATTCCTTGCCAAAGTTACAATACCTAGGTTCCAGTCCTCAGCGCCGCCTTATACCTCCTAACACATGCAGCCAGGCACAAAACCTACAGATAAGAGGGAAAAACACAAGGCAATGGAGCCTGCTAAAGTTCACTTCTTTATTAATAGTCATTTTTAATACTGCATTAATCACTAAAATGGTGAGAGCATAGTATACCTGAAATAAAAATGTAAAAATGGTAATACTAGTGGGTAATATTTCAACTGTGGCGCAGTTTAGGCGCAGCAGCAGTGTGATGACTATGACATGACGGATGAGTAAGGCAGGGCGATGAGTAAGACAGGATGAATAACAGATGTACAGATGGAGCACTGAGATGAAGACTGAGGCCAGCCAGTTCTATATCTGTGAATCCGCATACGTTTATGCCAACATGCCTGCACGTAACAAGTATGTGTGAAAGACAGTATGGTGTGCCATGAAAAATATTCATCTAATCATGAGCACTATTGATAGATTACGTGATTTATAAAAGGAAAAGCTTTCTCACAATTCACTTGCTTTAGAAACGCACCGACTGAATTTTCCACTGGACTCATTGCAGCTAAACAGTTTTCCAAACTGAAATCTCCTGTTAATCTGCAGTCTGTTCCTATGGATTTGTCCCAAAGCAGTTGGTAAACAGCTAAGACGTCCACTCACATGGACTATTAACACACGCTAAGCCTTCTGTCCTCGGGAACACATTGTTGAGCAGACACTTCACTCACTCTTCAGAATCCTAGCACTGAGTTTACTGGTAGATGTGTATACATAATTTCAAACCAGATCTAAAAAAAATCGATACAACTGCACATTTTAATAATAATTTCCAACACATAAACTCTGTTGGTTGGAAACAATTCCATCCAAATATAACCCTGTACATTCACATTTTCTAATTTTGGGTTAGGGTTAACATTGCCCCTCTTAGTTGTGGGAGTGCCGTGGCTGTCTTTGAGCCCTTTTCAGAGCAGTCGCAGCATAGTCATATTCATCAATAGACATTGTTGGCAGATGTTATCCAGATGTCATCATGCACCGCCTCTGGTGGAACACCAGGCATGAGGTGGGAATACTCCCCGGATGGAACACCAGTCCTTTGTAGGGAACCCCACAAACACACACACATATTCACATATTGATTTACAATTTAGCATTGTCAAACCACCCACTGAACTTGGTGGAAACCATCAAGGACTCGGAGAGAACAACCCCAACACAGACAGTATCCCGAGCTCAGGATCATACCACAGCCCCTGGAGCACCATGTCCCCATTTAGCTTCATCAATGCATCCATCCATTTTCTATACCGCTTATCCGACACAGGGTCACAGGGGAGCCTGGGGCCTATCCCAGGAGACTCAGGGCACAAGGCGGGTTATGGGGTGTAAACCCACCGCTGGATACAATCACATACACATTTACACACTACGGACAATTTGAAATGCCATTCAGCCTGCAACGCATATCTTCGGACTGGCGGAGGGACAAGAGTACCCAGAGGAAACCCCCTAAGCACGGAATTAACATGCAAACTCTGTGCATACAGGGTGAAGGTGGAAATCGAACCCCCAACCCCCGAGGTGTGAGGCAAACGTGCCAACCCCAAAACCACTGTGCCCCACTATAAACAATTGTGATGAGATATTTTTTACCATATTGCCCACCACTACGATGCGTTGCCACACCCACTTTTCTAGTGTTGATCCATTTTAGGGTTTGGATGAATTTGTACACAGCTGATCATTACACAAATATGGCAACAACAAAAAAAGAAACAGAAGTACCCGGAGGAAATCCCTGAAGCATGGGGAGAACATGCAAGCTCCAGGCACGCACAGCTGAATTGAGGTTCGAGCCCCTGACCCTGGAGGTGTGAGGCAAGCGTGCGACCACTAAGCCACAGTAATCCCACCCAAGCTGGCTTCAGATAAACTAAATATCATACAATAATATCGTGTATAAGGATCGTGATGAGATCTTTTTGCCATATCTCCCACCACTAGGATGCATCACCACACCCACTTTTTAGTGTTCTAGATCCATTATTAGGGCTTTGGATGGATTTGTGCACAGCTGATCATGACACGAATCTGGCAACCTTTATGTAAGAAAACAGGAGCTACTTTGTTATGCTGCACCAGTACGTGTGAAGAATATATATCATCATCAATATAATGATGAACAGATATACGCGTGGGTCGCTTTGATCGTCTATGTTTTATATAAAAGAAACTGTAAACAACAACAACAACAACAAAACGGACTGACAGGAAGGACAGGAACAACTGTCGTTCTTCCTTCCTGGAGAATCTAAAACGCTGGACTTAACAAACATACTTCATATCATTACCAAACCAAAGGAAAATAGATTTTAAAAAGCACCAACGTACATTTACAGTTAAAACTGTTGAGTTATATTTATTATTATTATTATTATTTGAAAAACTCGTACTCACATGAAGAAGGTAGAAAAGGCACATGTACGGTCACTGTAACATGGACGGCGGAGGACGGTACATATTTACACTGACCTACTTTTCCTCGCTCGCCTTGAATAACCAGCGCGCCACTAACCTACTTACAGACCAATCCTGTGCCAGCACAGAGCGAGCCTTGACTTTACTGACCAATCAGAGAGCGGGTTATGTAGGCGGAAGCCAATGGCGTCGCGAGGATCAGGAACGCATCCAATGTGCTCGTGGCTCCCGTCGTCACCGACTCGTAGCATGAATAGAGGCGCGAGAGCCAAACAGTGGAAAGTGAAAGCGTTTAGAAAAACAGAGGACATGTTAATGAGGCGGAAATACGCAGGAGTGGAAATACAGTGCAGTTACACAAGTCACTGAGTGGAGTGTTCAAGTTTTTAGACATGGTGTAGAAAAGAAGGTGCGAAAACACCACCTAATTATTGATGATTGGTGAAAAGTGAATTGTCTACATATATAATTTGCTTCATAGCTGCTATATAGTTTCTAGGGGAGAGTGGGGTCAGTTGTAACTAATCTACAGTTGTGACACTCACACTGCACATAGCATCCCCTGCCAACCTGCAAAAGAACAACAACAGTAAAGCTGGGTTCACACTGCACGATTTTGGCCACTATTTGGTCGTCTGAGACAATTTTGAGAGTCCCCAAGGCTACAACTTTTGTTATGTCATGATCACGAGAAAAGAACAGAAAAAAATAAATAAATGCATGGCCGCTTAGGGATTCTGTAAAATTCTGTAGTCTTTGATCACTAGATTGACATGTTCCCCGACAGCAAATTAATTGCCGTTGCTATTAAATGTTTCCTTCGATTAAATTCTGGCAGTGTCAGATGATTTGAGGCACAGTCCTGTAGTGTGGCTTCTCCTACTCCGTATGAGTCTTCATGCGTTCGTCCGTTTTTCGCGTCTTGACTATCGTACAGTCTGACATTAATGACACCCGAGATCCTACAGAGTGACACGGCTTACAGCGGAGATCATGTTCGTACAGTCTGACAAGCAACAGTCGCAAAGGACTATTAAAAATCGCACAGTGTGCACCCGGCTTTAGGGACGTTCACACTGGCATTTTAGTCCGAAACAGAGCACAGTTTGCATAAAAAATGGGTAATGTGAAAGCTGTCATCCGAACCAGGAAGAGCACCACGGTACCGAACCCGAGACTACCTATAGGAGGTGGTCTGAGTTCGACTGCTCTGGACCTGTGCCACGATTCCCGTGAATGTGAACACAACTCGTATTCGGGTCCGCACTTCAGGAAGTAAGTAACCTGCGCATGTGTTTTTGCCGATAATGACTTTAATCACTAGATTCCACAACACACGTGTACTGTGAGTGGCAGGGGAGTTTGTGGGACACCAAAGAGTTCCACTGCTGTGCATAATATCACTAACAAAAAAAAAAAAGATTTAAAAAAATATGGTGAGTCGAGTTGTGTTCTCCATGCATATCAGTGGAAGGGCACATATGTGGCTGCCAACTGGATGGGTGGATGGCTGTATTTCCCAAATATGCTGTCAATCATCTCCTACAACCTGAGTGTACTGGCCTCAGCAGGGTATGTGGAGAGAATCTTCTCCAGGATGGCAAATTAACCAGTGCTCTGTGGTGCTCATGAGGAATGAGCTCCTGATCTCACTCAACATCGACCCGCCCTGTACCGACTTTCAGTCATTTTAAAGGACAAGTCGTTGCTTAATGCAGCAAGGAATGTTTAAAAAGTACTCATGGAAGAGCAAGTAGTAAAGAAAGAAAATTATTCCTGGCTCCAGAAGGAGACTGAGTGACTTAAACACAAGAGAGACACAGAGAAATACATTTATTTATTTATTACATGTTTTTCCCTTAAATACAGTTAGATATCTTTCTGTGGGATTGTCAAATTCTTTATGTTGATTTCTTGTTTATATTTTTCCTTGCAGCAAATGACATATGAAGGGTGAAAAATGCGACGTTAAAGTCAAGCTGAACAAAAAGTGAGGGAGCCTAATAAATTCAACAGTCAAACAGTACAGATCTGATAAAAACGTTCTTAGAGAGTATAAACTGGGTTGGTACTGGACAGGAAACCCAGGGGGCAGTGTTTATCACCTGTATAACCAGTCCCTGTCACTGCTTGGGCTGGTTGTCTAACCTGTTTGTAGGCCAAGGTGATGACAATGACCCTGACCAATGCACATAAGTTTTATCCTCTGAAATTCAATTTCGTATTGCAGGTGGACATTATAGTTGCAGTTCAATTTTCGTTTATATGTATTTAATTTATTTTGTTTATTTGTGTCATGGATGTGTTGGAACGAGCTCTGGACTGCACTTTTTGTCTTGTGTTTGTCTTTCATTGCCATTGTTTTTCTTTGTGTGCCACCAGGTCTATAGTTATAGTTTTGTGTTTTGTTTGTTGTTTCATTAAATCTAATCTGCTCATGCATCTGTCTCCGTCTCTCCATTGTGACAGAACACAAGACCTTTAAAATGGATGGAGCAAATTTTTTCGCCACTCAAGAGAATCCTGGAGTCCATTAGGTGGAAACCAGAGGAGAGGGAGTCTTGGATCAGGGCCACATAAGATACATCCATTTTCTCTACCGCTTTTAATACACAGGGTCGTAGGGAGCCTGAAGCCCATCTCAGGGGATGCGGGCACAAGGTGGGGAACACTCTGGATGGGGTTCAACCCAGCACAGGACACAACTGTACACACATTCACACACTATGGACAATTTTGAAATGTCAATCAGCCTACAACGCATGTCTTTGGACTGGAGGAGGAAACTCCCCTCAGGTAGCGCCTTTTTAAAATTATAATGTTCTCTTGCAGGGTGTTGAAACGCTGACTAAACATCTAGTGAAAAGACAGAAACAATTGATCCTTTAACATGTGGTAAGATGGCTTCAAAATCAAGTGGCAAGTCTTCTGTATCGCACAAGATATCAGAATCATCAGCAAGTTCAACTGCTCATGCCAGGGCTAAAGCTGAAACTGCCAAATTAAAAGTGTCATATGCCAAGCTAACCTGAAGATTGAAAGAATGAGAACAGAAACGGAGTTAGACATACTGAAACTACAACAAGAAGCTGATGCAGCTGTAGTGGAAGCTCACACATTAGAAAATGTTGAGTCAATGCAGGTTTTAGATGAAACAGGAAAGTCTGTAACAGAGAAGGTCAAGTTTGATCGTACCAGTGAATTTGTTCAATCTCAAAGAGACTTGCAGAATCGTTCTCTCTCTCCATACTTACCTGCTATGGATTCCCAGTAGCTCCACACCCACCTGTGGAGGATGTCTTACAGATGCAACCCGACAACACTCCTATATCGCCAGTAAGGGATAACATGAAGTACTCATCTACACCAAAGTTATCTAGTCTCTTAAAAGTCAAGGCTAAGAAGGAAGGCAGTATAACAGGCCCCACCATGAACGTAAATGCTCGGCCATATGTACCCCAATATATTCCTCCAGCAAACACACCACTTGTCGCCGAACCACTGGCACAGTATTTAACAAGACAAGAGCTCGTCATTTCAGGACTGTACAGATTTGATGACAAGCCCGAGAATTACCGCGCATGGTACTCCTCATTTACAGGTGCAGCTGAAGGAGTTCAGCTCACAGCAACCCAAGAATTGGACCTCATGACTAAATGGCTGGAGAAAGAATCTAGTGAACACGTGAAACGCATACGCTCTGTGTATGTCAACAATCCCAATCTAGCCTTACACACCGCTTGGGAAAGACTACAAGAGTGTTACGCAGCCCCTGAAATTATTGAGAAGGTACTGTCCCAATGACTGGACAGTTTTCCCAGGATTTCAGCCAAGGTTCACGTCAAATTAAGGGGACTGGGAGATTTACTAACGGAGCTGGAAAGTGCTAAAGAAGATTGTTATCTCATTGGCCTGTCATATCTGGACACCTCACGTGGAATTGGTCCAATCGTGGACAAACTTCCATATGGTCTTCATGAAAAGTGGGTTTCTGTTGGCTCATGTTACAAAGAAGAAAATGGTGGTCGCTTCCCTCCCTTTGACTATTTTTGCAAGTTTGTATGTTCATAGGCAAAGAAGCGGAACGATCCTAGCTTTATGCATCAACACAACACCACAACTCCTGTAAAACCTGTCAATCCATTTCAAACAATTATAACCTCAACAAACCCATCTCAGTGCATAAAATGGACGTTCCCAACTAATGATGACCCTAGTAAGAACTGTCCACTTAACAACAAACCCCATCCCCTTAAAAAATGCAGAATGTTCAGAAACAAACTCCTCCATGAAACGTCAGGAAAAAGAGCTGAAGGTTTTCAGATCGAGCCACTGGACGGCAAAGTTGTCATCTGCCTCCCTCCACTCCTAGAGTGTCATGAGATCTTCAACAACCGGTTAGAGATACCTACGCCAAGCACAGTGCTACACCAGCCTCATCTCCCTCACATCGCCAAGCACATCCCAGAACTGGATCCAGAAGCAGAAATACTCCTGCTGCTAGGAAGAGATGTCCTAAGGGCACACAAGGTTAGGCAGCAGGTCAGTGGACCACATAATGACCCCTTTGTACAACGTCTGGACATAGGTTGGGTAGGGATTGGAGAAGTGTGCCTAGGTAACGTGCACAAACGAACTGTCAGCACATTCAAGACCAATGTGTTGGAAGGTGGTCGCATTCTATTTTTCAGCTCTGCACAAGCTTCATACGTGTCAAGGAGACTCAACAAAGCTTTAACAGGAACGGCAAAGCAGATGAGAAGACATTGGGACAGTCAGTGTTAACCCGAACTGAGCATGATAACAAACCCGCCCCATCTGTTGAGGACATGCTCTTCTTAAAAATAATGGACACAAAGGTCTATAGAGACAATGCAAACAGTTGGGTTGCCCCACTGCCATTCAAGGAACCACATCAGGCTTTGCCAAACAATAAAGAACAGGCAATCAAGAGGTTCAAGTCCTTGCAGAGGACCCTAAGAAGGAAACCTAAGATGCAGCAGCAGTATGTGGATTTCACTGAGATTTTCTCTAACGGACATGCTGAGTTAGTACTGCCACTGAGAGATCACAAGGAGAGCTGGTATCTCCCAAAATTCGGGGTCTACCACCCGCAAAAGCCAAATCAGATCAGGGTGGTCTTTGACTCAAGCGTCCAGTGCGCTGTCATATCTCTCAATGATGTGCTCCTTACAAGCCCTGATCTAAATACCACGCTCATTGGTGTTCTGCTTTGCTTCCGAAAAGAGAAGGTTGCAATCATGGCAGACATCCAGCAGATGTTTCATTGTTTCTTGGTATGTGAAGACCACCGGAATGTCCTCTGTTTTTTATGGCACAAGGACAATGACATAAATAAAGATGTAATCGAATACAGGATGAAAGTCCATGTTTTTGGTAATAGCCCAACTCCTGCTCTGGCAATATATGGACTGCAAAGAGCCATTAGAGAAGGTGCACAGGAGCATGGTGCTGATACAGTCAAATTTGTAGAACGCCACTTCTATGTTGATGATGGCTTGATATCCATTCCAACTGAAGCTGAGACAATTAGCCTGCTTCACAGAACGCAGGCCTCACTTGCTGAGTCAAATCTCTGCCTACGCAAGTAAGTAAATAATGCAACTGTCAGGCAGTCATGGAGGCCTTCCCCCCTGAAGATTGTGCCTCAGTAATCAAGAACCTAGATCTCAGCAGAGAGACCACACCCACACAACGGTGCTTGGGTCTCCTCTGGGAGATCAAGGCAGACACATTTACCTACTCAGTACCAATCACAAATAAACCATTCACACGGCATTGAGTTCTCTCCACCGTGAACAGTGTTTTTGATCCCCTGGGCCTATTGGCGCCCGTCACCATTCAAGGAAGAGCCCTTCTCAGGGAGCTCACCTCCGAAAAATCTGACTGGGACACACCCCTTCCAGAAGACAAGTTAAACAGATGGGAGGCTTGGAGAGATTCACTTCAAGACTTAAAGCAACTTTCCGCTCCATGTAGGTACACAGAAACTTCACTCACTGGAGCAATTCACACAGAACTGTACATTTTTTCAGACGCATCAACCAAAGCCATCGGTGTGGTGGAGTATCTGAAAGTAATCAACAGTGATGGTAAAGCTGAAGTAGGATTTGTCATGGCAAAGGTAAAGTTAATGCCTCAGTCAGAGCCTACAGTCCCAAGGCTTGAACTGTGTGCAGCTGTCTTGGCTGTAGAGATGGCAGATCTTATCCATGATGAGCTAGACCTAAAATTGGATTCCAGCAATTTCTACACAGACAACAAAGTAGTGCTTGGTTACATTTGTAATGAGTCCAGACGATTCTATGTGTAAGTTCACGATAGAATTCAAGGTATTCGTCTGTCATCAAAGCCCGAACAATGGCACTATGTACATACAGAAGAAAACCCAGCAGACCATGCATCAAGATCTTTACCTGTATCACGTCTGGCACTGACCTCCTGGTTCACAGGGCCCTCCTTCCTGTATGAGCCACATGCAGAAAAAACACAATAAAGCTTTCAAACTCATTGAACCTGAGAAGGACCAAGAAATATGGCCACAAGTTCAGACTTGTGCTACATCCTTGGAAGAATCAGTACTTTCAATCATCCGCTTCAAGCGTTTCTTTAACTTCACCTCCTTAGTGAGAGGAGTAGGATTCCTCATCCACATTGCCAAGTCCTACAAACACTTGAGCCAAAACGACAAATGTAAGGGATGGCACAAATATAACCAACCACATACTCCAGATGAAACGACCCAAGCAAAGAATATTATTCTTAAAGCAACTCAAAAGGCAGCCTTTGCCAAAGACCTTACAACTCTTCGGATGAATGATGCAGTGCACAAAAACAGTACGCTGCAGAAACTCAGTCCAATCCTGGAGAATGACCTTATCTGCGTTGGAGCATGACTGAAGCACTCTCATCTTCCAGCTGCTGAGAAGTATCCAATAATCCTACCCAAAGATAGCCACATCTCACAACTGCTTACACGCCATCACCATGAGCAAGTGAAACACCAAGGCTGTCACCTAACTGAAGGAGCGATCAGAGCAGCACGATTGTGGATCTTAGGAGGCAAAGCACTGATCAATTCACTCATTCACAAAGGTGTAACCTGCTGCAAATTACGCAGGAAGCTGGAAGCTGGAAGAACAACGCATGGCAGACCTGCCACCTGAGCGCCTCAACGCCTGCCCTCCGTTTTCATACGTTGGACTTGATGTGTTTGGTCCCTGGTTTATCACTACCAGACGCACCAGAGGGGGGCAAGCAGAGAGCAAACGTTGGGCCATCAAATTCAGTTGCATGAGCTTGTGAGCTATGCATATTGAGGTCATAGAGTCCATGGACACATCCGGCTGCATAAACGCCATCAGATGCTTCTTTGCATTCCGGGGTCCTGCAAAACAGTTGAGATCTGATTGTGGCACCAACTTCATTGGAGCATGCAAAGAGCTTGGAATGGACAAAACTATCCAAAGATACCTCAGTGTGCAAGGATGCATCTAGGAATTCAACCGACCACATGCCAATCACATGGGAGGCTCGTGGGAACATATGGTCAGCATCGCCAGGAGAATCCTTGATGCAATGCTTCTAAAGCAAAACATTCACTTAACCCACATCAATGTGTTGTGCACATTGATGGCAAAGGTCACTTCCATTATAAATGCACGACCGCTTGTGTCTGTGTCTTCAGACCAAGAAAACCCTTTCATTCTCTCACCGTCAATGCTCCTTACACAGAAAACGGGAGTTCCTCCTCCACCTGGAAACTTTATGGACAAGGACCTGTACACAAAGCAATGGAGACAAGTTCAGGCTCCTGCAAACCAGTTCTGGTCGTGCTGGAGCCACGAATACCTACCTACATTGCAACACCGACAGAAATGGACGGAATCTCACAGAAAACTTCAAGTCGGAGATCTAGTTCTTCTCAGGGACAAGCAAACCTCCCACAACTGCACACAGGCACATTCCCTGGAAAGGATGGACATGTCAGGAAAGTAGAATTAAAAACAGCCAACCAAGGCAATGTAAAAACCTTCCTAAGGCCAATAGCAGAAGTTGTTCTACTTCTACCCAAGGACTGAGCTAAAGACTGATGTTACAGACTCCTATAAGTTAGTAGTGACCTTACCTAGGTCAGGCAGAAAGTGTGTTGCCTTAAGCCATCACATTTATTTTCTTGAATTTTAAGTTTTTGACAATAATCTAGTTAATTATAAAAGTTAATAATTGCTTTACAGTTTACAAAATAATTTGTTAAAATCGTTTCATCCGTTTGTGTCACGTGATGACGTTACTTCCTGTTTTGTTACTTCCTGGTTGGTATGTAAAAGAATGAAGTAAACAAGGCAAGCAGAGCTGAAAACAATCCAAGCCAATCTGCTAAGAAAGATCATAGAAGCAGTGTCGTAAGTTTATGTATCTAAAAGTGGACATGTTGAATATCAGTTATTGATGATGATTCTGTCTAAAGAGGAGAAAATATAATGTTTAATACGTTCATGTAAATCCAACTATTTTCAAGCATGTAGGCTACAAGCTAACCTTTACTGTGAAGCTATGCTAATCGTGATGATAATTGTTATGCTAACTTTTTTAGAAAGCAATTTATGTGAATTTAAATAATAGTTTACACTGAAAGTATGCTGTAACTAATGACAGAGACTGATTATATTTGTGTTGGTTTATTTCAGTTTTCACCACTCAATGTCTTTGAAGCAGAACTAACAGTAAAAGACTCAACCTTACTACATCACTGTCTTCATTGGCTATGGTTTAACTAGATGTTTAGTCAGCGTTTCAACACCCTGCACGAGAACATTATAAAAATTAAGATCAGCTTGACTTTTTAACTCACATTAAATTGTGTTACTTTATTCTTATTTTCACCCCTCATACCCCCATCATGTTGATTCTACTGGGGATCCATTTCTGTTCTCACCGCCTGTCTCAGTACTTGTTGTCTCCTTGGATCAAAGAGGACACCAGATTCTCCTTCAGCTCATCATACTCGGACTGGAGGATGACGTGAGCCTCCCACTCTCGCTCACATTCCTAAAACGCACACATGAGGGAAAAGAAGTTCAAACTCGAGTGCTTAATGTTAACATATGCAATGGTTAACTTCTGGTTACTAATAAAATCTAGCAACTTGAAAATACTATTTTAATTTTGGTTAAATGGATCTCATCACGCAGCAGAAACATGAAAAGTCCTCATATTATTTCTAAAGGAAATGCTTAATGCAAGACTTTTCTCACTTACATTCATTTGATCAGCAGACCATCTGTAAGTCTCATGGTGCAGATTCTCCATTTCCCACACTCTTAATCGCAGTCTCTCCACCTGGTCTATCAGGTCAGCCTTCTCCATCACCAGCTGAGCAATGGTCTCTACTGCCTTCTGGGGTTTCGGCTCATCTTCAGACTGGGAGACCTAAAAAAGTACAACAATTATGGCTTAATGGCTTTATTTACTTCTACACACAAACATTCAGACACTTTTAGAAACCGACTCATTACTCATAAGAATAGTTTAAAATGTATTGGGGGAAAAGGACAAAATGTCCTCAAAATGTGTGCAAACAAGTATATACACACATGCACACATGCGCGCGCACACAAACAAAAATACAATAACAGTCAGGGTTTCATGAGAAGGAAAGTTTACCTTCAGTAACTGCTCCTTGTCCATCAGATTCTCCTTCATCTCATCGTACTCGGACTGGAGGATGACGTAAGCCTCCCGCTCTCGTTCACACTCCTAAAACACACATGAGGCAAAAGATATTCAAACTCGAGTGCTTAATGTTAACATATGCAATGGGCCACTTCTGGTAATTAATAAAATCTAGCAACTTGAAAATTATATTTCCCCAAAGTGTGACTGTAAACACACGCGCACACGCACACACACATGCCTAAAACACAGCCATGATGCAAAAGATGTTCAAACTCGAGTGCTTAATGTTAACATATGCAATGGGCCACTTCTGGTAATTAATAAAATCTAGCAACTTGAAAATACTATTTAAATTTTGGTTAATTTAAACTCATCATGTACCAGAAACATGAAAAAGTCCTCATATTTCTAAAAGAGTTGCTTAATGCAAGGTTTTTCTCACTTACATTCATTTGATCAGCAGACCATCTGTAAGTCTCATGGAGCAGGTTCTCCATTTCCCACACTCTTAATCGCAGTCTCTCCACCTGGTCTTTCAGGTCAGACTTCTCCACCTCCAGCTGAGCAATGGTCTCCACCGCCTTCTGATGTTTCTCCTCATCTTCAGCCAGGGAGACCTAAAAGTACAATTAAAATTTATAAACTTCTACACACACTTTCAGACACTTTTTAAAAAATGTGGGTAAACAAGCACGCGCACGCACACACACACAGATTCATGATAGCAGTTGTAGTTCCATGAGAAGAAAAGTTTACCTTCAGTAACTCCATTATGTGTATCACACCCTTCTTTATCTCATCCTCCTCCATATGAAAGTCCTAAAACACACAGATGGGGCAAATGTTCAAACTTGAATGCTTAACATTCACATCTGCAATGGGCCACTTCTGTTAATTAAAAAAATCTAGCAACTTGAAAATACTATTTTATTTGGGGTTCATTTAAACTCATCATGCAGCAGAAACATGAAAAAGTCCTCATATTTATAAAGGAGATGCTTAATGCAAGGTTTTTCTCGCTTACGTTCACTAGCTTATCACACTCCCATTCAGTCGCATGGAGCAGGTTCTCCATGTTCTGCACTCTTCCTTGCAGTCTCTCCACCTGGTCTTTCAGGTCAGAATTCTCCACCTCCAGCTGAGCAATGGTCTCCACTGCCTTCTGATGTTTCTTCTCATCTTCAGACTGGGAGACCTAAAAAAGTACAACAATTATGGCTTAATGGCTTTATTTACTTCTACACACAAACATTCAGACACTTTTAGAAACCGACTCATCACTCATGAGAATAGTTTAAAATATATTGGGGGAAAAGGACAAAATGTCCCCAAAATGTGAGGAAACAAGTATACACACACGCAAAAAAAATACAATAACAGTCAGGGTTTCATGAGAAGGAAAGTTTACTTTCAGTAACTGCTTCTTGTCCATCAGATTCTCCTTCATCTCATCGTACTCGGACTGGAGGATGAAGTGAGCCTCCCGCTCTCGCTCACACTCCTAAAACAGACACGAGGAAAAAGATATTCAAACTCGAGTGCTTAATGTTAACATATGCAATGGGCCACTTCTGTTAATGAATAAAATCTAGCAACTTAAAAATTAAATTTCCCCAAAATGTGACGCATGCACGCACATACACTCACATCCCTAAAACACAGCCATGGTATAAAAGAGGTTAAATATGGATAACTTAATGATCACATCTGCAAGTTGGCCCAACATCATTCTTATTATACCATGATGATAACAATAATAATAAACCTGATAATAATTAATAATAAACCTCATTATATAACTATTACCCTAATAGGTTCATATCTGAACTCATGATAGAGATGAGATTTTAGCCTACCATCTAATCTAAGCTTGCCATCATCACTGCATCAAACTCCAGTGTACAGATATTTCCTATTCTCAATCATTCCCATCATATGGTGCTCATATTATTACATTTTGAAAAGTACTTTTTAATCAGAGGCTTATCTCACGTACATTGCGTGCCTCACAGAGCAGTTCCTCCAGCTCCTTCACTCTGTCCTCCAGCTTAGTACTGGACACCACAAGCTTCTGAATCTTCTCCTCAGCCCGTCTCACAGCACCCTGAAATACACCGTACAAATATTGTTGGCTTTAGATGATTGTAGCATTCCTGAGCACTAGCATTTAGTCCAAACATCATGTTTAGTTGCAGCTCTCTGATCCATCTAAAGGGCCATACAGCCTACAGTACAATGTCTGACACAGAATCCTTATATTCATCAGACTTCTGATCAAATTTTAATGCATGATTTTCTTGATAAAAACAGCAATTAATGAACACCAGGTCTGGATTGCTGTCCTTAGCTTAGTGCTGAAGTACAAACTTAATTTCCTCATCCATAAGTAGCAAACACTTCAAACCAGATATTAATTTTAAAATGTTCATATAATGGAAAACTAGATTTTTGGATTTCCCCACAACCAAAGTTAGTTGCAGAACAAACTTACCATGACCTGGTCCCGAGGAACCTCTATTGGTTGGACCAGAGCTGGTTCCATGGCCTGGTCACACACTGGGTCTAAATTAAAAAATAAAAAACCAGCAGACATCAGTATCAACTATTATTTATGGTTTGAATTCCAGACCAGCAATATTTTCCACTTCTGGTCCTGGTGGAGCTCTACAGCACAAGTATTCCACCTTTCTCACTGGCCTCTAGAATAAATACACTTTATTGATGTTCAGTATGTACATGTCTAATGTGGGCTAAGGCTAAGAACACACTGACAGATTTTATTACACATTCATGAAGCTAAACTCCTCCATGAACCCGGACAGAAAGAGAGAGTGCCTTCACCCCTCAGTGCATCTTTCAAGCAGCCAAAATAGGACTAGAGCCTGGGTGACAACTCTAAAATATATTTTATCTTTAAGCAAAGTGTCCTGCACATTAAGCTCACTGCAAGTTTAAAATTTCTAATTAAAAACATTAATAAAAACTACCTAGAACACAAACAAATTATGGCCCCACTCTCAATCTCTATATTTTACCATGAAATATAATGATTAAAATCTTTCAGAAATCTTTTATTTTAATTTTGCATTGTTGTGTGACTTTATATCCAATCTATGCTTTGAAATGTTTTTTTTTTCATGAGAAATCCATAATATTTTAGATAAAATACACATTTTAGTCATGTTCCCAGGTTTTCACCCAGTCCTGTAACCCTAACACATTCCCCCCTCTGAAAAATTTGGAACATTCCACAAGACACATTTTCAACAGGAAGTTGCATCATCTGGCTCTTCTGAAGACAATGGGAAGACCAAAAGTAAGTCCTCTCATTATCTTTTCTCTATATTTGATGATATTGCAACTATGTCTGAGAAAGTAAATCTCAACATACTGTCCTGTTACCTAAATGATTTGCTAATTTAAAAAATACTAATTTTTGGTAAATCACTAGAGTTTGCTCAGTATCCTCATGCTATTAGCATGTATGCCATGTGGCTATATTTCATGTATTTGCTAATTCGATGCTAAAAACTCAGCCCTGTAACTCATATAAACCATAACAGGACTGAGTAGCAGTAACAGAAATGAGTAGAATCCTCTGGTGTATTGATTTATTAGTGTGACTATTAGTTTATGTAATATAATTTACTTGATTTTTAAGTTTTACAGTTACTGTTACTTAAGTTGTAAATGTATCAGTTTTATAATATAAATTCCATTGCTTACAGGGAGCCAATCCACTACCAAGTGCTGCAGAAAAGCAGTGACTCTATTGCACCTTATGCGATGCAGACCCAGAGAGGAGACAGAAATATTTAGAGAAGGAATGTGAAAAATACAGAAAGGACCTCGAGTCAGGCAGGAAGAAACTAATCAATGACCTCAGTCAGAGATAAAAGCGCAGACATCGCAAAAAATGGAGAGAATTACCATAGGATCCGGGACAGGAAAGAAGCCCTCCAACACCTTGTCACCCCGCCATACAGCCCCCAGTTATCACCAGAGCAAGCTGTGCATCCACAGCCAAGCACTTCCAGGTCTACTTTATTAAATGGATCATGTGCCAAAGACAATGTGCTAGAGGGGTTCGGTTTAATGAAAATTGACATGATTACATTACACTATGAATTTAGCAATCAGGTCATAGAGGGTAATTTATCAACATAACAGTACATTTTCCTGACTATTGCAGTGTGTAATTTATTGTGATGCATGTGTTTTTAGGCAATATAATCAAGGGCAGAGAAGAAGCTGAAAAACAAGAAAGAACTAAAGGTTCTGTTGAAAAAAGTATCCAAAAAAGCACAAAAGTACAAGAAAAAACTCCAGCACATTAAAAAGAAAAATGCATCTCCAGGCACAAAAGTAAACGAACAGCTGAGACAGCTTCCAAGTGTGGCCGCTCAGAAGTCCCTTTTGTTTCATGAAGCTCTGGTGGAGGGCATCCGAAACAAATACAAAAATGCAGAGGGGGAGAGGGAAAAGCAAATCATTTCAAAAGTGATAACAGGAAAAGTACAAATGCAATGCTTTGCTCAAAATTCATTGGGCTTTTCAATTAAAAGATGCAAAAATGAGAAGAATATAAAGGTTAACTACACCTACTAAAGGAAGCAGAACAACAGGGTTGCAGATGGTCTGATACGCAGAGTGGGGGTTTTTACTCAATGGATGACGTGAGTCGCATCAGAACTGGGAAGAGGCAATCAGAAGAATAACAAAAAGCAAAAACGGTTCCTTTTGGATACCATGAAAAATTTGCACAGGAAGTTTTTGGCTGAAGAACAAAGCTCCATCTCTTACTCACTCTTCTGTAAGCTCAGACCTTTTTGGATTGTTCATCCGACCCGGAGTGATCAGGACACGTGCATGTGCAGGATGCTTGAGAATCTGGGTTTTCTTGTGTAAAAGCTACACTACTTCATAGTAATCAGTACCATCAATCTGGATGACCTTTTGAAAGAGATATCATGTGACACAGAAAATATGAAGTGTATGTATGGAGAATGTTCGGAGTGCAAGGACCGTTCTTGCCCAGTCTCTACAGAGTACAATCCAGAGAATAAAGTGTCTTATATTCAGTGGGTAGTTGTGGATAAGCAGCATGACCCCATTGGCAAAACCTCTAAAATCACAATTAAAAAAAAAGAGTTCCACACCACTCTAGAAGAATTGCTGGAACAGCTAAACCTGCTGCTGCATAGGTTTAAGAGACACACTTTTAACATCAACAATCAGTTTATCCACTACAGGGCATTGAGACAAAGCTTAAAAGCACATGAATGCTTAATTTATGTTGACTTTTCTGAAAACTACCTCTGCAAGTACAGCACAGAAATACAGTCAGTCCACTCCGGAGCATCACATCAGCAGGCAACACTGCACACGTGTGTGCTTTATGTGTATGCAACCCCTCAATTGATGTGCTTCTGCACTGTCACTCTCAAGAAAAAAGGGCCCACCAGCAATCTGGCAACACTTGTCACCAGTGCTAATTTTTTCTTGAGTTGTACTGAGCTGCTCAGGCGAGGATTCACTGCAGGGACGTGGAACTTTTTTGAGGCGAGCCACGGGAAGGGTGCCCCGGGATGGTGTTGGAGGGGCCCTGAAGAGGAGGGCTGACAGTCTAGTCAGCCAAGGAAGAGACATTCCTGATGCTGAAGACCTGTTTGCTGTGTTGCAAGAGACAGACACAAAAATCAAGTTGTTTATTGTCAGCGAGGAAGCAGTTGATAAAGCAGTTTCAGAGATGCCCAATGATGAGCCACCAGTTCCGTCCATTATGAGGATCCATTAGGTAGTGTCCCTAGCCCATGGAGAACTGACATACAGGGACGTCAGCTGCTTGTGCACAACAACACAAACTCTGAACTGTGGGTGCTTTAATGCAAAGCATTTCAAGTTCAGCAACCAGCAGACAGCTCCCATGGCTCCCATAGTGACAGACGTTGTTGGTAATGTCGTGAAGTTGTTGGCAAATGGAGTGTGCTGAAGTACGATGGTAATCTGTACCCTGGTGTCATCACAGATACAAGTGAAACACATGTTGAAGTCCGTTGTATGCAAAAGATTGGGGTCAACAGGTTTGTCTGGCCAGCCCGCAAAGATATTCTTTGGTCCTTGTTTGAGGACATTGTGTGTATCATCACACTACCAAGGCCAGTCACAGGTCGTCACATGAAAAGTGAGAGAGAAGGCTAGGCCAAACTAGAGAAGGCTTTTTAGAAAGGGTCAGGGAAGTTTGTTTTCATGTATTGAGTGCAATTCTAGCTAAAACACTATTGGATGTAGTTTCTGCAACTGAACATTTTTTGTTTTGTAGATGAAGATGGAGAGAACCCAGAAGCCTAGGGCACATGGCACATATCTTCAGAAATCGGTCTCTCACACACACAAGCTATGCACACTCACGGACACACACACACACACGGACACACACACACACACACACATTCCTGTTGCTCAGATTTCATTCCTATTACGCAATGTTCATTTCTGTTATTAAATAGTTTTTCTCTAAAAAATAAAGTTAAACCACTGCTTTTCTCAATTGTGGTATGTCCATCATTTATCCAATATCTTAATTAATTACATGATATATAAAATGATAAAGTTGAGGTTTGGCTCTCCTTTAAAATGAAAAAGTGGCTTTGCATTTTTTTTTATTTTTTTTTAAAGAATACACCTGTGCATATACAAACAAATATCAATTATTTAAACATGCAACCAAACATTATAGAAAATATCTATGAAGTGTAATCAATAGGTGTAACTAACTTTTGGATATGTTAATGAAGTGTATTCAATATGTATAACCAACATTTAGAATTATTACTTAAGCATAATCGAATAATCAATATTAGTTAAAAAGCATAATGTATATGTATAACCAATAGTTAGAAGCATAATCTAAATCCATAGAACAATGTTTGATGAAGTTATAGTCTGAGTGTGGATTGAGCTGGATGAACTCTGTGTCTTACTGTACAATGATCGATCTTGCTGTACCAGCCTGTATCTTCCTCCACAGAAGCAGATAACTTTGAGGCCCGATACCAATTAACGAGCTAGGATAAGACTTTAAAAAAAAGTGAGTGTGGATCAAGGTCAGGACACACAAGCCTGTGTGAAACCTTTTTTGAATAAAAAAAAAAAAAACAAGAAGAAGAAGAAACCATGACCTGGTGAACTCGTTTTGAGAAAAAAACAACTAACTGCGCATGCTCCAAATATATCAGATAACATATAGATATGAATATTTAAAAGCGACAAAGAACATTGGTCTGTTTATAATGAAGAAAGGCAAAACCCCGCCTAAGATGGATACACTGTGGAGGAAGGTATATAAAGTGCTGTGTGTGTTTGCATAATTCAGACTTTCGGCAGACTGTCACACTTTATCGGTTTTCAATAAAGTTTATTTACTTTTTAACATCTACTAAACTCTCTGTCCCTGAAGTTTTTGACTTAGGCTAAAAATCTTGATTTATTCACTACACCATTTCTTTAAAATAAACACTTTGGTGAGAGGAAAACAGGAATTAGTTGACATTGTTTTTCAACATGCTTTTTTAAAAGACACGAGTTTTGCTAACAGGACTGAGAAAAATGCATCCATCTCCCGCTTTGAAACCTTGTAATAGTAATAATAATAATAATAATAATAATAATAATAATAATAATAATTCAATAAAAAGTTACCTGAGATTGACCAATATACATTTCGAACAGTGAAATATGTGTGTTTTTAGGTTCAGTGTTGAAAAAATATTTTTAAAAATGAAGTTTCATTTTTACAACAGGGAACAACAGGGAAATGTCACCCGTTCTTTGAAAGGGCAGAAGTAAACATAGCACTGCATAGTTACAGCAGCACGACTGAGAAATAGCTGTACCTTCAGGTGTGACCTCGGGGTCCGATGTTGTTTTCTTTCCATCGCCTCGTTTAACGTAATAGTAAATGGCGGCTGCCGTGGCTGCAGTTCCGGTCGTGTACATCAGAGGGCGCAGTCTAAGCTTCGCTACACCAGCGCCAAGTGCACTTAGAAACGTCTTCATTTTCTCTCTTGTTAAGACCAACTTCAATAAGCACCTTACTTGAACAAAGTTCGGTGAATATCTGAAAGCTCAGCGTTCTTGTTGCATTCTAAGAAGCCGACGCTCTTGTGTGATGTCATGGAGACAAGTGACGTCATAGCAAAGAATAATCGCGTGATGTGTAAAA